>NC_056749.1:662729768-662792268 GCF_019279795.1 Protopterus annectens | reverse complement strand
TGTTCTTATTGGATCTAATACTATTAGCAAAGGGCTGTATAGCTAATGCAAAAAGTAAAGGAGATAATGGACAGCCTTGTTTTTGTGCCTTTTAGTAATTCAAAGGAATCGGAAAGAAAATAAGCTATTTTAACAATAAGCACAAGAGTTAGTATATAACTTAGAAATTAATACAGTTAGCTCAGGTGAGAAGTTATGCACTAACTGTTTTAAACAGGTAGAATCAATTTAACTGAGTCATACCTTATTCAAAATTGAGACTAATGATAGAAAGTTTTTTTTATCTTTATTTGTATAGTCTATTAATGCATGTATTCTTATTATATTATCCTGTACTTCTCTATTTAGAATAATCCCATTTGATCATTGTTAATTAGTTTAGATATAAGTAGATTAATTTTGTTAGCTAAAATGGCCATGAACATCTTATAGTCCACGTTTAAAAGTGATATGGGTTTGCATGATGAACACTGTGCAGGATCCTTATCTTGTTTTAAAATAGGTGATATAGAAGAATATTTTCATGATGGGAGACTTCAGCAGTTTTTATTTCTCTATAAACCTTATCTAATATTTTAACTGCATCATCTAGTAGTATTTTATATAGTTCTGGTATAAGATCATCTAAGCCCGGCACTTAATTAATTTTTAACTTTTTTTTATTTGACCTTTATTTCTGTTAAAGTGAATCATCTATTAAGTTTTTAAATGTGTTCACTTGTTAATTAATTTATTTATATTTTTGCTTAGAAAAGTTAAAGCTATATCATAATTATCTAGGTTATTTGTATTAGTTATATTTTCATAAATATTTTAAAGCCCTCAAGAATACATTTTAATATCTGTTCTTTTTTATTTATATGTGTTATAATTACTTTAATATGATTAAGTTTAAAACTTTCTTTGATCTAAGGGCAAGTTTATGCAAGCATAAAGGGTTTACTGAATATGCCTGAAGTTTAAGTTTTTCCAGGTTTATTGAAATGTTATGATTTAGAATTTCAACATATTTTGTATTTAAGTTTTTAAGTTCAGACTGTCTGATAATTTCATTTGGTTTTACATTTAGTTTCAGTGTGTCTATTTTGGCCTCTAGCGTATTCAGTTTTTTGTCCCATTCTCTTGTTTATATTAGGATTATTTACTTTTAGACAGGAAGAATTAATCTGGATAATTAGAATTTTAGAATTCCCGCAGCATTACAAAAGTGTTCATGACGCTAATTAAGTTGCTTCAAGCTGGTCCTCATGACAAGGGCTTGCAAATGAACAGTTAATCAGTTACTATTCACACAACAATTTTCACTAGTGAATCTGAGCCACCTCTACATTATACATCAATCTCTCAAACTCTTCCAAACCAATATAAAACCATTTCAAAGTATGTTAACCACAAAAGGCTATTGCTTTTAAATAAATAACATCTAATGATGCAGTAAGAACTATTTGTATTAGATATTTAATGTAAAGCAGACTTTTATTTTTTAAAGGCGACATAGCATATAAACTCACATTAAAAGAATGACGTGTGATCCAGGTTTAACTTGTAAAAGTGTGAATGTTGCTATAATTATTTGATATATTTCCAATAGTAACTTTTATATATGTGAAAAGCTATATTTTGTATACTTTGTAAAATAGCATGTCTTTACTGGGTGCTGTTGCAAGTCAAGAATATTGTCAGTAGCATACTAGACCATTTTAAGAACCTAGAATGTAATTTTACATGCCTGTCTAGTGTCATTTGTTGCATCTCGTATTATATTTAATAGTACATTACTCAGCTATGCCAAGATATCAAAAAGTGTGCCACCTAACATAAGTTTCATCATAATAATGATTAATTTTAATACAATGAATAGTTTAACCTTTTAAACTCTAAGTGAAAATATGTGGCTTTAATTTCATCTATAGCTAAAAGAATCAGACTCTGACATTTTAAAAAGGGAACTAGTAACCATTTGAAGAAGGGAACGAAAGAAATGATTTACCTGGTAAAACATAATATTCAGCACCTGTTCATAAGTTTTCAAGCACTTCTTTAAATTAAGAATTTCATGACCATTAAATATACAGATTTTCATTTGTCCTTCAGTTTTTTTTACTGTTTTTGTCTTTTATAAACCAACCATCTCATATGAATTGCTTTGTGGCACCTACTTGCAATATGTTTTCCTGTTTTAGAATTTGTAGGAAGTTTTAATTTTGAAATCTTACATTTTACATGGATGGCTTATTATGTTGTATGTAACTCTTAAATTACTGGTTTGCTGCCCTGTCCAATATTATAGTATTTGTATTCATTTTTATGGACTATTCAGTCTTGCATGATCCAGTCTGTTGAGTTAAGGTATATAAAGCATTCCTATTGTGTCCTTTTTTATAAACCTGAGGAAGCGTACCTGTTGTACATGAAAGCGCTTGTTATCTAATAAAATCAGTTCATTCTACATCGTGGAGGTCTGCGTTTGCTTTGTTCTGATGATCCAGTCCATCCAACTGAAGCACTAGACCGGTTGTTTCATGTAGCACTCCTGTGGCATCAAAAGGTGTCCTCAAAGCTTTAGCACCTCAACTCCCTCCCACAATGCACTTTGTCTCCCTGTTTTTTTTCCTAATCTCATTTGCTGTGGAAAGCATAGGATGGTGATCCTCAAGCTTCTTTTTGCTAAATTTAGTGTTTGAAATGATAGGTGTTATTTATCTTTTTAAAGTTATTTAGTTTCACTAGTTAGGTAGTTTGTACTTACTATTAACAATAGCCAGAACTGAGTTGACAGTAGCTAGGACATTACTACTGTAAAAGAAGAACAGTATGTGTGAAGTATGTATGCATCCCACTGTACAAACATCATCCCGATTTCAGAACCAAGGAATAGAGACTGAGGACTTAAGCATAAGGTATATGAACATCTCTCATGGTGCTCAGCTCTTACCCATGAGGGGATTGTTGGTATTGAGGTTTTTGTCACCGGGCTTTATTAACGGGTAGACAGGATGACCAAGGGAAGGTCACCTAAGCTGGGATTGGGGTAAAAGCTTAAATTACCTTTACATACAAATAATTCTTGCTTATTCGGATATGCTGCCCTTATACAGCATGGGCCTCTGCCACAGAAGTCATGCTTGGATAGTTTAATTGAATTCTATAACAACATAAGTGAAGCACTGGATAATAACATTTATACTTGTATTTTGTTATACAAAAAAAATAGCCAATTTAATAATTTTAATGTTTTCTGGTTGCCTGCACACAGACAAAGCTTGATAACTAGAAGCAAATAGTGCACAGTGCTGCATTATGCCAGTTTGTCTACAAGCTTTGAGTAATGATCCATAGTGCCCTTTTCTGGGTCTTTTATTGATTAATTTTTCAGTTCTCTCAACTTCCGCATGATAGTTACATTTGTATTGGTAACTATGCTGCTCAATGTAAGCCTTCCTATATCAGTGCAGTTCAATAAGGCAATGTCAGCCTCAAACCTGCCCCTGGTGACATCTTCTCATTGTGCTTTAGTAGGAACGTTGTCATAAAAGTCAGCGACTGCAAATTATGCTCTTTAGAGAAACTAATGCTGTTCAGATTTAAAGCATTCGTGAAACAATAATCTAAATCATTGACAAAATCAAACATCTGACAACTTTATTGACAAGCAAACTTTATTTTAAATGTAATGTAAACATCAGTGGGATAAGGAAGGTTAAATAATCTGGATTGGTAGAAGAAGGCAATATAATTAATTGAACACATTATCAAGGAAAATCAAGTAAACGAGACAGAGTCAGTGGAAAAAAACACAAACATGCAAACACAAGACATATCTGAACAGCATCTTGGTAAACAACATATAAAACAAACATAAATTAAAGTAATATTTTTAGTGAAGTGCAAGTCCCACCACTTTCTACATGTATACAGACAAAGCTGTTTTACCCCATAAGTAGTATTATCAACTCCAAGGTCACAGGATGTTGGTGGAAAGAAAAAATTTCCCTAATGCAGAAATTACCAACAGTTTGTAAAAAAAAAAAAAAAAAAAAAAAAAAAACACTACAAAATATAATGTGTGTGTTTTACCCAGTATGTTTATCTTCACTGTAAAGTTAGCTTACATTGCAGTGCATGCATAATTTGCTTCAAAACTTTGTACAGAAACAGTTTGTAGATAGGTCATATCATCATAGATGGACCACTGACTGAATTTTAATAGCTGCTCCTTTGATCAAAGAAATGTTTATAGGTTCATAGGTTCATAGGTTCATACTAGGCTATCTGCCCGAGGGCATTTACAAGCCTAGCCCATAGTTTTGTGGCTTACGCCACCCCTTTAGTATGGGGAACTATACCCATTATTTTGCTGTGCCTCTGTTGAGCAGTGACACTGAGGTAATCCCTGGGGTATATCTGCGATCTCCCATCCATTGGTCAAGATTTCTCTTGAACAAGGCCAGCGAGGTGCTCTGCCTCACATATACCGGGATTTTATTCCACAGCATAGGGAGTCTTTGGGTGATGAATCTATCCCTCCAGCACGTCCTATTAATAGCCGTGTCGAGGTTTAAGTCTCCGCCCTTGTGACTCTGACGGATCTAGATTTTTGAGGTGAAGCATATTCATCAAATCTGGGTTTGACATGGCCTTGTATGTTAGGCAAAGGTCACCTCTGAGCAAGCGTGCGACTGAATAGAGCTGGAGTTCTTTCAGTCGGGCAGCATAGGACAGATGTTTGAGACCCTTTATCCTTTTGGTGAGGAACTTTTGTGGCCTCTCCAGCTGCTGCAAGTGTCGGGTCAGATACATTCCGAATGGGGCATTGTACTCAATCATTGATCTGATGAGTGATGAGTATAGGGAGACTATGACCTCCCTTGATCTAGATGAGAATCCCTTCATGATAAGGTGGGCAATGTAGAAGGTCTTCCTAACTACTTTAGCTACATGGGTGTCGAATGACAGACTACTATCAACCTGGGTCCCCAGGTCCCTGATAACTTCTTCTGTGCTCAGTGGATTGCCACCTATTTGGTAGCTAGGGGTAACCTTGTTTTTCGAAGGGTATGACTATGCATTTTTGGCATTTAACTTTAGGCCATGACTCTGGCACCAGTTATCCGTTTCTGTGAGACCCTTCTGAAGGATATCTGTGTCAGATGTGTTTTCTACTATGGCCCAGTTTGCAGTCATCTGCAAACTTTGTCAGCCATAACCCTCCTGTGTTTGCTTGTACTTGGAAAAGTAGATGCCAAACAAGAGTGGGCCCAGGACTGAGCCCTGTGGTACACCACTTGTGACAGGCTTTGAGTCTGACATGGCGCCAGCAACTCTGACCCTGTGGGTTCTGTCACTCAGCCAGTTTGCAACCCATCTTGTGATGTATGGGTTAACATTTAAGCTGATGAGTTTTTCAATGATACCCGAGTGGGGTATTGTATCGAAGGCCTTCGCCAGATCGAGGTAGGCTGTATGGACTGCCTTTCCCTCATCAATGGCTTTGGTGACTGTTTCGAAAAAGTCAACCAAGTTTAGAAGGCATGATCTGCCTTTGACAAAGCCAAACTGGGATGGATCCAAAGTCTGCAAATTCCCTATGTCTTTATTTATGAGGTCCATTATGATCCTCTCCATGGCTTTGCAGATAAGGCTTGTCAAGCTAATGGGCCGGTAATTTCCAGGGTCGGTGGAGGCATGGCCACAAAGTCAGTTCACTATGGTGTTGCACTTCTTCATGCTAAAGGACCATGGTAGGGCTGTTTAATAATAAAAGATATGGCCACAGAGACTCATAAGCATAGTGGCCATACACACAAACCTCATGCTATTGTTTGACTCTCTTTTTATATAAAGCTTTAATAGTGATGTCGTCCTGCTGCACAATTTACTTAAATTTACCAATAATATAAGTTTCCCTTTACTCCACATATGGACAATTGATACTAACTTGCTAGAATCCATCCAGAGACATTATACCAGAGAAAATCTTTTCTAAAAGACTTCTCTGGAATTAAGAAGAATCCCCCCACACTGATGGCAAGAGTTGAAGGAAAAAGGGGATGTTTACATGATGCACAGATTTCTGGCTCAAAGACCCATTAGTTGCAATGAGGAAAACCTCATTATTGGCTAATTTGCACATCAGCACCTTCCTGTAGTAATTAACACTGGTGACCCCTGCAACATGGTGGCACAGGCACCCCTCCTTCACACACACACACACACACACACACACACACACGTGTTTGTGCAAGCAAGCATATACACACACACACACACACACACACACACACATGTTTGTGCAAGCAAGCGTACACACACACACATGTTTGTGCAAGCGAGCGTACACACACACACTTCTTGCCTATCCCTGAGTTGTTACAATGTCCCCAAATACTTTTTCTTATTTATTTGTCCCCGTCCCATAAATCATAGTCCCTTACAGTCAGTTAATAATGGCAGACAATACATTTTAATTATTATTTGTCGTAGACTGCATGCTGATTCTTGAGCTGTTGGTCAACTAACATTTTAAGGGAGACCCAGTAATAGTTTATATAAGCTGTCTCATCTAGTGCTTTTCTGAGTTTTCTAGTGAACCCCCCCCCTATTGTCAGTAATGACTTATGGACTCACAAACTTTTGCTAGCATTGTGTCATGCCAGACATTAGAACTTCAAGTTTCTTTTTATGTAAAGAAAAAAATACACTAACAGATTTGTTAGCATGGTGGGTTAATGCTCCTGGCTGGGAGCAGCTATGTGTATTTACACAGCTAAGTGATTCTCTGAATTGCTTGTCTACATAAATGTCTTACTTCAGGCAGTTCAGGGGCAGAGCACTTAGCTAATTATCTTATGCCATGCCTGTGGAATGCCACGTTTTCACTTATCATGGCCACAAAGTCAGTTCACTATGGTGTTGCACTTCTTCATGCTAAAGGACCATGGTAGGGCTGTGTATGAATAGGACATGGATACAGCAAGGTGTATACCTCATGGTAACCTGTCTGAATCTCCCCCAATATGTACTTTAAACAGACTTGTAATATATATAATTGTAAAGCATTGCTTATAGACTTTTGAGGAATAAAAGTTGCTTTGTACACCAAACTTTGTATGAATATAGTTACAAGACTTCACTGAATGTCAATATACTCTCAGCAAAAATGCATATTATAATTTTTTACTTGAAACTGGTACAGGTTTAAATATCAAAATCCCCAAACGTTCTTATAATACCTTATGTTTGGTCACTTCTTCTTTCTGCTTTTCCCGGTTAGGGGTTGCCACAGCAGATCACCTGTCTGCTCATGATTGGCAGTGGAATTTTACGGTGTCTAATTGCCAGCCCAGTGCCCAATCTTCCACAGAAGGCACACACATGCACACACTCATGCCTGGGGCCAATTTAGAGTGTCCAATCCACCTACAGCATGTCTTTGGGATGTGGGAGGAAACCAGAGCACCCAGAGGAAACCCACGCGACCACAGGGAGGGCATGCAGATTCCACACAGAAGGCACCCCAGCCGAGGATTGAACCGGAGAACCTCTTGCTGTAAGGCGGCAATGCTAACCGCTGTACCACCGCGGCCCCACCTTATGTTTGGTCATTAAATTCCTTTAAATCAATATTAGGTAGTAAATGGATAGAGCAAATCATATATATTCAGCTCTAAAGAGCCCCTATTCATTGAAAGATATTCTAGTCAAGAACAAATAAGTAATGTTAAACTCTCATCTTTAACCTATAATTGCTAGTTGAATGTATTTTTAGTATGACATTGCTATTAATGAGATAATGGTGAAGAAAAGTTGATTTCTGCAAACTTCCGTGATTGAAATATAAACTTTTGACTGGTATACTTTGGAAGGACTCTCACATAGCAGTCAGCTGTGAATTGCGCATATTTCAGACATAGTACTATGTAGAACTGGCAGTACACAGGTGCTCAAATGTTGGTGGTTTATGGTTCTTAGAATAATGTCAGTGCTATATCTATTATCTGATCAGATTTTGAAACACTGTAACCTGGATCACATTATTTTTCTGAAATGATACATCACACTTATGCACAAGTACCACTGTAAAACAATCTGTACAGTGGAAGGTCAGGAAGTGGTAAGTTATACCATTTCTTCTGTTTTTATTTCTCTTTGTTGACTGGAAAAATATGATTGGGCAGAACCCATTTTCAGCAGGGGCCCATGGAGAAAAGCTCCATTACAATACGGTTATAATAATAAATGCATTAAAAAAAAGCTATACATGGTAAATATTTACAGTCATGAGTTGTGATACATGTATAGTATACTATGACTATATAATCTGATAGAGTACTGTATTCTTAGAACAATTTTAGTAGAGGCCCTAATGACTTAACAGCAGTGTTTAGATGGGTAGATGCCTTAAGTAGAAAAATGGATTGTTAGGAAGGAAGGAAAAATAGTTATTTTTGATGGGGTTAGTTGTAAGACAGAGTAAAGAGTTACAGAGATAGGAGACTATAAGGGATATTGTTTCAGAAAGGGAGATAAGAAAAAAGGGTAAAGAATGAGGTCTGAGAGAAGTGTCAACTGTACCAGTTTTGATCAGTACTTCCTATTGGTTACATTGTATTTGCCTTTGTACTATAAGGTTCAACATTTTTTAAATTATGTTAAAGAAACACTGCATTGCTCCTTGCTGGAGAGTTAAACATTTATAGAACAGTAAAAAGACTGTATATATGTGCCCCAAATCCTCAGCATACAACCTAACACAATTTCAAGAGTCATCAACATGACACCTACAGTCTATATTTGTATTTTCATGTGACTTTATAGAAGGGGTGCCGTACCCCAAAACCAGCTGCAAAAGTTTTGAGTACCCATCATAGACTACTGCAGTGCCATACATGCTAATTGGAATACACCTGCCCTTTATACACACTATAGCACTTTCTTTGGAAATGTTAGTAGGTTCATCAGTTCAAAAGGGAGCACTAGGCAAGCTGTGACGTACACCTGTAAAGAGGGAGGACTGCTGACAGATCTTCCGATGAAGCTGAGGTGATCATTAGGGTAAAACAGAATGTTAAGCTGAAGTGTATTCTGGGTTCAAATTATGGAAAGAGACTTTAAATACCACCAAGTATAAATCAATATTTTAGTGTCAAAAAGTAATATTCTGTAGAAATGTGTGATTGACAAGGTCAATTTCCATTTTGCTTATTGGAGCTGGGATTTCATTGGCTGTCACTGCCATGTGCCTGGTAATGCATCAGCATACTGTTGCCCTGATGGAATTGACCATTTTGTAACTGTTTCTCATCTTAACTTCAAATAGCAGGATGCAAAGAAAGCTGTCTTGTTTAGAGAAAGACTTGTTTACAGGACATCATGCATCATAGAGTTCTAATGACCATTTTCTGGAAAATGCATCACTTTTAAGAAACTAAAAAAGAAAGCGTGTCTCTTTACTAACATAACTATCATCAAATGCTCTAACTCAAAACATAGGAACATAACCTCAGGGTGACGGGAGAAAATTATGGGGAAATTTTTAAAATATTACTCCAATTCAGTTTAATAGAACAGGTTTTGTTTGCGTCAGCATGCATTTTCTGAACAATAAAAATAGGATACTGAAATGTCTAACAATCAACTGAATGTAATCCACAGTGATTTACTAAAAAATGTAAAATTTTATTTGGGGCAGGGCAAAATATTAGACAAAATCGGGGACTGTTGAAAGGTTAGGCAGGAAACTATTATATGATTACATCACTTGCCAGAAATGCCTAAAACACCAGACTTCTACAAAGTGAAAAATTATCTTAATGCTACAGTATCTGTACAGAATGAATTCTTTGCACTCCTTTTCTATTTGCAGTTGACAGCAGTCATAAAAATGTATTCATTTTATTTCACTGAAGATGCATGGTTTGTTTACCATTAAGTAATGATTTTCTGAATGTTGCCTCAGCTGACCAGCTACTCATATATGTGCGTTTACAAAATATTGTTCTTCCAGCTGTGTATAGGAGTAGCAGAATATTATAATTACAGTCTCCTTAGGGTGTAGTTAGATGGAGAAATGCAATGTAATTCGATTAGCTTTTAAGAAAAACATGCACTGCATCGATCACCTGATTATGTGTATTTTTCCAAAATAATCATAATGGGCTCAGGGTACGTTTGCTACAAATATTGTGTCAGTTAATCAACTTTATATCTAAGCAGGGAGTCGCAAGTAATGAGGCAGAGGAATAAATGAAACACCTTCTGTGCTTACAGCAAGCAGTTTTAAGTTCTTCTGTTTCATCAGCAAAGCAGCAGATAATGACCTTAATGAGTTCTTTATTCTTCTAAGTAAACACATATTAAGTGAGTACTGCAAAATAAACGTTCTCATAGCTTATCAGTAACAGACAGATAAGCTTATCGTCTTCTTGGGGGGGGGGGGGGGCTTGTGAATTCTTTTTGTCCATTATTCTTTGTCTTTGGTTTTCAGTGATTTGTGGTTATGTTTTATATCAACTTTTTGTATGAATCCTTGCTGGAATGCTAAGTTACAGCATAGAAGTAATCATTACTAAGAGCTTCTATAGCAATCAATGCATATATGTCAATAACATTTTTAATAAAAGTGTTGTGCTTGTCAAATTATTAGTTATGCTGGGACATTAATATTCTTATATCCTGCACAATGGCACACTATTCACAGACATTAGGATAGTGCTGAAATAAAAGGCAATGAAGTTTTGATTGCTGCTAAAATGTATAATTTTCTTCTCATTGGGTAGCCTTGTTCTTTCACAAATGGGCAAATTAAATATTTTTCTTGTATTGTTGCATGCACTTCAATAAAAACTAAACCCAGTGTAAATATATGTAAATGATGATAGATCTTTGTTGTTTATTAAAAGTCATTCAAGTCAAAGGTTAGGTTGGTGTACCATAAGGCTTTACATCTGTTGTGTATATTGCATTCTGCACAGTTACAATATCAGATTAATGCTTCAGTTCTAGGACTAGAAACATAGTATGTTAGAATTAATAATGGGGTCTGTGTTAGTAATTCAGGCAGTGGATATTTAACATGTAAAAGACATGAAAAAGCAATGGGGAAGATGGAAGAGATGCAGAAAACAGACTAGTACTAAGAAAACTAAAAGTGGAGTAATGTTTGATGCCCTTTTGTATCACTGTTGCAGTATTCTTCATAGTAGGGATCTTCTGATAAGGATAGCCTAATGTCTGTCCAGTATACCAACGCATTTAGATCTTGTATGTGTCGTACATCACACATATGCTCCTTGTACAGGAGGTAGGGCATAAAAGTGATATACGTATGTAGTTAGCCAGTACTACTTTGCTGCCAATCTGAATGCTATTATTGCTCATCGGTCTGAAAGCTCTTTTACTGTGCTGAATAACTAGCCATCAGACAAGTGCCCCATTGGGGTCTTTTTTCTTTGGTTTTGTTCTTTTTGGTTAACTAGAGTTCATGTCATCCAAGAAGGGAAAATGCCAGTGCGGGAGGCACATTTAAGGATAGTCATGAACAGTGTCTTTTTTTTATCTGGGTGCTTCCTATGACCATACATCCTGTAGCATTCGCAAAGCATTTCTGCCTAATACACTTAGAAGTCAGTTGTCTTCCCTGTCTATTTATCTTGAGGGCCAGAAGTTTAAACTGCTAGCCCAAGGTAGCATGGTGGAATTTTCTAACCTGTGGTCCTTTTAAGCAAGAAGGCCAAGAAATCTTGGAGAGATTCTTTGGCTGTCAGCCTCCACCGGACATTTCTCTAGAAGTGGGTGAAAGCTCTGTAGGCTGTCCAGTGTCTACATTGGATTCCACTGCTGCAACCCCGTTATAGGCTGGCATGGATCCTTCCATCCACATGTCCTCTAAGGCTTTACAGGCATCTGCTCTGGACATCGAGGGAGAACCATGGCTGATCATCATGAAGTGCCCTAGAGGGATTCTGCAGATTCTGGTCAGGGAAGAGGCTCTGGGTACTTTTATTGAATTTTGTCAAAGGTTGGAACCTCCGGTGTTCATTAGGGCAGATGTCCCTAGTAAGAAAAAGCTAAGCATACTTCTGTACACTGTAAGGATCCTCAAAAGGAATGGCATAAGTTTACTCAGAACCAGTTTAATGCCTTAATGGCCCTGAAGCCTCCCCAAGGGGTTTCTGTGCTTACTCCCCCTTGGACTTCTACTCCTTTCAAATGGGTTAGGGAACCCAATTCCTCAGGTGGTGATTAAGAGTCTGTTGATGGGCCTATGTACTACTCTTATCAGATGCCTTCACCTTTGGATTATGGTTCTGCTGAACAACAATCTGTGAGTCATGAGTCTTTTTTTATAGGTTCATAGGTTCATAGATTAGTACTAGGCTAATTGCCCTTGTGAGCCATTTTAAGCTTAGCCAATTATCCCTTGTGAGACTCAAACCCTGCACCTTGTGTTTGTAAGGCAAACACCTTAACCATTAGGCCACCCTCCCCAAGGAATCATCTTTTGGAAACTTTATGGCTAGAATGATAGAATACTTAGTGGGGTTCTTCTCAAGTGCCTGATATCCAGAAAATGTATTATGAGCTGCTTCGGGTGGAGACTCCTAAACCACCTGCAGTACCGCCTGTACTGGCTGCTTTGTTAGACACCTGCATAGATGCATCTCAACCCCCTGCTCCAAAGAAAAGTGACAGGTTCTGTAAGCTTCCTGAGGATTGTCAATTCTTATTTTTTTTTCTGCTAACCTTGCTGTGGTGTCAGTCTCCTCTGACAAGCCTTCTAAACTTTTCACTCTTCCAAGCTTCTCCCTTCAGATAGTGAGGCAATGGAGAAAACTGGTAAGAAAGGTTATACTGTTTCTACTTTGGCCTTTTGGGCCATCAATTACCAGGCACATGTGGCCAGATATATTCTGGCCTTGGTTACCCAGGCTTGTCAGCTTATTTCCAACCACCCTGATTCTGAAGCAAAATCATCTTCTCTATTTTAGGTTTTATCTTCAGGTGGCATGTTACTCTGTCAAGCGTAGCTATGATGCTGCTGATGCATCTTCCAGAGCTGCTGTCTTTGGGTCTGTCATGAGGCATTATTCTTAGCTTTGCCTCCAGTCCTTACCTGATGACATTAAGGCCAAGTTGTTGAATTCTCCTTTGGATAATAACATTCTCTTTGGGACTGCTGGCGCTGATACCTTTGTCTCTTCAGGAAAAAGGTAAAGCTTTGCTGAATCTTAAACATATTTTGTATCCCCATTGCTAAGTTCCAGAGGAGCAATCCTTATAGGTCTGATTTTGTTCACAGGCATCCTCATCAAGCCACCAAAGGCAGGAAGGGTGGTAGGTGAGCTCATCCTGCTAAATCTTCTTTGGCTGCTGTGACTCAGAAACCTCCTTTATCTGTCAAGCCTGCTTTTGTTTGACATCTTGCACCCCTACCACTTGGCCAGGTTCCCTTGCCCCATTTGTCCATCTGTCTTCCAAACTGGCATATCTTCACCTTGGATTCTTGTTTCTGTCATCCACCAGGGTTACTTCATAGCGTGGAAGTCTCTCCCTCCTTTTTTAGGGATTTTCCAACCTCCTGTGGAACAACAACTTCAATTCTCAGAGGTCCTTGGGTCACTGTTGGACCAGGGAAGTATTCAACCTGCCCCTCCTTTACAAGTAGGAAGGGGATTTTACTACAGTATGCTTCTGGTCCCCTTGAAAGGAGGGTACTTGGAAATCTATTATGGAGGGGGCCAAGAAATAACATTCCTCATTTAGCTAGAAATATCTCTATTTATCTGGAGTGCTTGTTTTGCTTGCCTTTTGTACTCTACCTGAATATTGATGATATCTGTCTGCATTTTATTTTGAATTGATGTTTTTCATTTAAGGTTTCATTACTTCTATTTTGTATCTTATTCTTGTATTACATTTGTTTTGTTTTAAGTTTTCTGTTCTGTTGAAGTTTTAAGAGGTCTTGGTTAGGGTCAGCTAGAAAAGTTAGCAAGCAATTTCTTTGCAAACAGTGAATAACATCAGCTAATTAGTGGGAGGAGCTGAGAAATAGCATTCCTTATTTAGTTAGAAATATCTCTATTAAGCTGAAGTTCTTATCTGGCTTGCTTGCTGTACTCTGCCTGGCTTGCTTGCTGTACTCTGCCTGAATATTGCAAATCTCTGTCCACATTTTATTTTTCTCACTCACCTACCCAAATGATGATGTATTCTTAAACCTGGTGACTTTTGACTTGCCCACCACTACTATAAATCTGATTCTGAATAGTCCTCCCAGTCCTATCTCATCAGCTCATTCTACTGAGTACAGAGAGATCATTTGGGAAGGCCTACCCCCTTAGTCTCTTAAACTTAAATTATCTTCTGATTCATACCTTCGCATTAACTTAAAAAAATGCACTTTATTCAGCTGCTTTTACTGTATTTGTGTCTCTTCCTACTTTATTACCTTATTTTCCTTTTGCTGCTGTTTTTAAGTGTTCAATTGCATTTATTCTGCAGCATTTATTAGTGTATGTTCGTAGCCTAATTAAATCGTAACTGTTATTCCAATCTCTTAGTTTTGGTTTAAGCACTTGGGCTTTGGGCCAGTTGTTTTACATTAAGAAGGTTTGTAGTCTACACTCTTGTGGCAGGAAAGGTAGCGTACATCCTCCTAAGTTGGGAATTGCTGGTTGAAGGCTTAATGTGTCTGTTATTTTAAAAGTGTCTTACTTCTAGTTTAAGTGCTTGGGCATCAGGCCAGTTACTTTACATTGAGGGTTTGTGGTCTACTCTCTTGTGGGAAGAGATGGTAGCCTCTGCCTTCCGAGCTGGGAGTTGCTAGTTGAAGGCTTATTGTGCTTGCTTATTTTAACTTTTTTTTTTAATTGTTGCACTTTGTTGTATCACAGACTAGATTCAGATCTGCTAAATCTGTTTCTGTTTGTTTAACTTCAGCACTAAACCAGGCCATCTTTTGTTGGAGAGGGTTCCCCTCCACCCTGGTGGCAGAAGTGTGCAGTTAGAACTTGTATGATTGAAGGTTGCTGGAACAGTGCTCAGTTTTGAGCTTTTCAGTGGTTAATTTGCTTAAATCAGTTTGCTCTCATTTGCAGCATAAGCACTGCATTTGCACTAGTTTGCGCTTTTTTAGCAAAGCTTCACAGATTTTAGCAACCAGCTACTGCTCTACTGTTTTAATCTGATCAATCCAAGGCATCTGCCGATCTGTGCAGAACTTAAGTAGAATTTTTTGCTGTATATATCACTTTTGAACTGCATTTTTGCCATACCACTGCTTATCCAAACTGTTTTTTTCTCTTAAATTGCTGGCAACTCGACGCCATAAAACTCCACTGCCAATCATGAGCAGACAAGTGATCTGCTGTGGTGACCTCTAACAAGGGAAAAAGCCAAAAGAAGAAGAAGTTGCACTTTGTTTGTTGTCACATAGACTTAGATTCAGACCTGCTGAATCTAATTCTGTTTGTATAATTTGAGCACTAATCCAGTGCATCTTTTGTTGGAGAGGATTCCAGTTCATCTTAGTGTCAGGAGTGTGCAGTTAGAACTCATCTGATTGAAGGCTGCTGGAACAGGGTCAGTTTTGAGCTTTTTTATTGGTTAATTTGTTTAAATCAGTTTGCTCTTGTTTGCTACATAAGCATTTTGTTTACATGGGTTTGCACTTTGAGCACTGCTGAGCAGCGGTGAGCACCATTGGCCCTTACATATGCAAATACTTCTGCTGCAAATTTTCCCTTAGTACTCTGCTGGTGTCCCATCGATGAGTTCTCACGATTGTCCCTCACTGACAGGTGATGCATTTAGAGAAGCTCCTGAGGTACCAACACAGATCCTACCCACTAGCCCTTTTTATTTTTTCCTATCCTCTACATTACCTGGTCCTTTCTGTGTTCTCCCTGTTTTCTGACCACATCACCTTACCTAGCATTATGGGTGGACAATTTCCCATTGTTTCTCCAGCCAGCCTGGTCAACAATGGTATCCTGAGGCAATGCAGCAATTGCCACGTGTACACTAATAACCCACTGTTTCTAGTCCACACAAATTCGTTATGTGAGAGATGCATCTATACCAAGAACTTAGAATCCAGACTGCCTCACCCACCAGTCAATTAATCTAATAGTAAGCAAGTTGTTAGCATGCACACTTCACCTCCTGCACCTACCAAACCAACAACACATAAACCTACATATGTGGAGGTGCTTACCAGATGTTTACCTAAACATCAGAGACCTCCCAAATACAAACAAAAGCATGATTCATATAATACATCCTCTGCAGAATATAGTACACAATATATCACACATCAGTGTCTCACCAGTCAAGCCTCTAAGGCATAACACAAAAACAAACATCAAGCAACAAATCCCAGTGCCTGCTTGTGGATCATAAAAAAAGGAACTTTAATGCAAAGCAGAAGCAAAAATGCAAAATAATCCACACAGTGTTAAGCACTTTTGTCTAAAAGTTGAGACATCATCAGAGCAAATGTGTGCTAGGTTACATGGCATTTAAATACCCTAGCTTAGTGAGTTTTTCTATGATTCCTGAGTGAGGAATGGTATCAAAGGCATTGGCCAGATCAAGGTAGGCTGTATGAACCACCTTGCCTTCATCCACATTTTTGGTGACTGACTCAAAGAAGTTGACCAGGTTGAGCAGAAATTATCTGCCCTTCACAAAACCAAATTGTGTGGGATCCAAAGTTTGGAGATTCCCTATATTTGTTTATTAGGTCCATAATGATGCATTCCATAGCTTTGCATGTCAGACTCATCAGGCTAATGGGGTCATAGTTCCCAGGGTCTGTAGTCATTCCTCCTTTGTGGAGAGGAATGACTGTAGTAGTGAGCCATTCAGTAGGGACAAAGCCTGAGGTGAGGCTGTGATTTAACAGGGCACACAGGTAAGGTGCCAGTTCACTCTGTAGTTGATGTAGAACACAGCCCGGAATATTGTCAAGTCACATAGAAGCTGTATTCTTGGCCTTGGACAGTGCTGTTTTAACCTGTGCAGCAGTAATACTGGGTGCCTAGCAATCTACTGGTATTGTGACTGGTCCCTTGGGGGGGTAAAGTTGACACTGAATCTGTTGGCCAGTATATTGGCAATATCTATTGGCTTGGTATGGGAGGTATCATTGTGCAGTAGCTTAGAGCAGATCTGGGTATTGCCGTGGAGATTCTTTACATAACTATAGAAGGCCTTGTTGTTTTCTTTACTATCTGCTGCAATTCAGTTTTCATAGCTAGCTTTAGAGGATTTGATGAGGGATCTCAACTTCTTGTTGAGGCTGATAAGGGAGTTATTCCATTCTTTGGACTTCACCTTATTACGCATCAGTGTCTTCCTTCTGTTGTAGAGCCTGTTTATGGCAGGGGACCACCAGATTGGCTTCCTTTTTTTGGAGGAGAGTGTCTCGGTTCTGTTGGGTATGGTGAGATCCATGCATTTGTGTACGTTGTTCGTACAGTGCATTGGTATATGATTTGGTGGTCATGCAACTGATTTCCATTTGCATGGGTGCCATGAAGTTGGCCACCTCTGTTTTTAGGAGCTCAAACTTAGTTTTGGAGAAGTTTTTCATGGTGGTTACCTTTGAAGGGGGGTTGAGAGGGATGTGGATTTCCAAGGGGATTAGTTTGTGGTCGGATCTAACCAGGGAGGAGTTGACTATTGGTGTAGAGCAATAGTCAACCATGTTAGAAATGACCAGGTCAAGGATGGTGCTAACTCTAGTGGGGGTAAGAATTAGCTGGTCCGGGGTATTGGAATTAATGAATTCCAGGAAACGTTGGGCAAGTGTATTGGTGCATGAGTAGTTTTCCCAGTTAATGGAAGGATAGTTGAAGTCACCCAGTATGAGTGTGTTAGGTTGGACCCTAATATTCTCCAGGGTGCTTAGGAAAATGGAGTGTGTGTCTTGGGACATGGTTGGGGACCTATAGCAGGCTACGACCCGAATCACTGTCTTACTCAGTGTTAGCTGCATCTGAAGTATCTCGGATGCATTATGTTGGGCTACTAGTCCGGAGGTGTGCGTA
Source organism: Protopterus annectens (assembly GCF_019279795.1). Classification (NCBI taxonomy): domain Eukaryota; kingdom Metazoa; phylum Chordata; order Ceratodontiformes; family Protopteridae; genus Protopterus; species Protopterus annectens. The sequence goes on along the minus strand of NC_056749.1, from coordinate 662,774,215 downwards.
TCCTTTATGAATATGGAAACACCACTGCCTTTGGAGCTTCGGTCCAAGTTCTAGGTGGAATGAGTTATAGCCTAGTAGTGCAGGGGTGCTTTCTGCTGCCTTGAACCAGGACTCTGTTATGGCACAAATGTCAATGTTCTCCATTTTAAGGAGCGCTTTGAGAAAGTGCATTTTGAGATTTACACTTACAGCATTTAGCAGCATGACCCTCAGATTGCATTTGGTTATAGCTGTTACGGTGGTAATTTGGTCTTTGGAACACCACCTTAAAAGGCACTATAGGGGTGGCAAGAGCCTTAGCCAGTACCCAAAAACCCAGGGTTGATGGATGCAGGCCATCTCTGGCAAAGCATCAAGGTCTGTCAATCAGGTCATCCCAAGCAGACAGATACTGGATCCCCTTAGAATGACACCAGACCCTTAGCCAATTGTTGGTCAATCATTTTTTGTTTGTACTGTGGTATCATTCTGGGCAAGGGTAGGATGTTGCTTAGGGCTAGGGTCATACCTGCCTGGGACACATAATCCATGAGCTCCACCATGTCTCTTTTCATGTAGTCCAGGGAGGTGCATTTCAGGTAATTCACACCCACATGGACAATGGCAGTCATACTTGCACTTGTTGTGGAGTGACCTGTGTGCATGTGTTATGTGTCGGATTCTGGCACCTGATAGACAGCTGACTGTTACCTTCTTTTTTCAACCTAGTGATTGGGACATCAGTGTGCCTCACTATTGAGTTACCCATGATTATTGTATTGGCCAAGCTGTTTTGCCTTTGGGGCTTAGGTTGAGTGGCACACTGTGTAGGTGAGCTATGTGTCTTGTGGTTTGTGCTGTGTTGTGGTGGTCGAGTGCGTTTCTGCCTTGGACGTCTCTGCTATTTGGGTAGATTTCTGTAAAGAGCCTCTGTGAAGGTGGGTGTGTGTTTTTATGTGAGGGCTGTGATGGTGGGTGTTCTGGAGGGCTATGTGTTTTTTGTGGTGCAGGAGTTGATCTCTTCTTGACCAGCTATTCTGGTCTTGGATGGAGAGCGCATGGCTTCCAATTTGGAGATATAGGAGCATCTCTCACAAGTCTGAGTGTTGGGAGGTAAGAGGAAAGGGTTGTCTGTGTTCATGAGGCAGTTGCTAAACTGCCTCAGAATGCCCAAGTTCACCAGGTTAATAGGAGAAAGCACAGGAAACTGACCTTTAGACATGCCAGGATGGATGGTCATCATTACTAAGTACTGGAGTTGTTTCCTTATAGAACATCTAGTGTTGATAGCACTTGTGTGCTACAATAATTGCTACAAAAAGCCTGATGAATTGATTCTGTGTACTTCCATTTGCCTACTGTAGAGCTTTCATCAAGTCTCTGACAGTGCCCCTGAGCTGCACTATCTGTATGATTAATAAAACGTGATTTATTTTTAATTTACTTGCACATGATTTGACAATGTGTGTTGGAGGACTTGATCTAGCAACACTGTGTTGGATACTGGATTTCTGAGACTGACTGGAATTCAGTGTACTGGGTTGAATTCATGAAAGTCTGCAAAAATAATATGGTTTTAGGATTCAGTAATGTGCTGGATTGCTATATATACACACACACTAACTCACACGCACAGTCTAACTGGTTTTGTGTTCAGCACTTAAAATAAATGGAACAATACAGGGCAGCCAGGAATGGACCGATTAGCAGCCATATGGACCTGGCTGTTGATGCCTTGATGGTTGCACTGTTTAAAAAAAAAAAGAAAGACCTTTAAGACCCATTGCTCCTATCAGGGGTGGCTTGTGCTATAGGACTGCAGTTCCCCCCACCTGTAGAAAAAAAGAAAACAAAACAAATCGTGAAGTCCTGGAACTCCTGTAAATAGAAAGAAATAAAACAAATCGTGAAGTCCCGGAACTTTGTGCATGCCTTCTTGGAGTTCCTGGAACTCACAGAACTCCAGACTGCTGTGTCAGGCAGTCTGGATAAGGGGGAAAGGCATCAGTGCCCTGCAGATGCCCAGACGTCTGTGCGGTGTTGACCACACAGAATGGAAGAACTCTGGACTGCATCATCTGCAGGCAGGATTCCAGCCTACACTCATGGGGAAAGAGGCTTGCATGGGTGGGACTGACTGTGGACAAGCTTGCGCAGGACAGGGAAAGGGAACCAGCCATTAGCTTGCACGGGAACACACTAATTTCAGGTACTGTTAGCTTTGAAGGGTATGTGTATGTGTGTGTGTGTGTGTGTGTGTGTGTGTGTGTGTGTGTGTGTAAAATGCCTCAGTTGCTATGTACTTGTGGCTAGAGAGAACACATGGTGGTGGGTAGAGAATACATCAGGCTTGAACCCTGTACCTTGTTGCAGGTGGCAAGGGCCTGAATTCCCTACCCACCACCATTTGTAAATAATTTGCAGATTTTTCCCTCATATTTTTCTGTTCTGTTCCTCATAAAATCTGTGGTTTCTGTATTTTTTTCCTTACACAGTTAGTAGTGCACTGGTAGCATTGTTGCCTGACAGCTACAGGTTGGGTGGGGTGCCTTCTGTATGGAGTCTGCATGTCCTCCCATCTTACAAAGACATGTGTCTCAAGTGTTTCTCCCTGGGCCTCTGCTGAAAATTGGCTTTTGTTCCAAGTCAGACTTTCCTGGTTAACAAATGTCAACCTCTTAGCTTTTGTACCAAGTCAAACTTTCCTGGATAACAAATGTTAAATAAATAAAAATAACAGGCATTTGAATTTCAGACGTCATATTCTTTAGAAAGTACACAGTAACACAAAACTTTTTATTCTAGCAATTTTCTAAGTTTATAAGATAGATATTTGAAATTTGTCCCTATTTCTGGGACTCTATTCCCCCATTTTTGGCTTTGTCCAGGTATTTTGTGCTAAGGTTGAAAGCTATGGTGAGAACTGAATTCACTGAATACATTTGTGGGCTGTATTGCTCCATTATTGGCTTTGTTCATGTGTTTTGTGCTAAGAGGTTGATAGCTATGGTGAAAACTGAATTCACTAAATGGTAATCATTTAAGTTTCAGTCTTCCTCTCTCTAACAAAACAGCTGATTTGGCATAGTGGTATGTAGATCTGACTGTTTTGCACAAGGTCCTGGGCTCAAGACTTGGTAGTGAAATGTATGGTGGTAACACAGCATTTTATTCTTTCATTATACAAGCAATGTTTAAAAGGTGTCCCTGTTTTTTTGCTTTTGTCCCTCCTCCCCAATACATTTTGTTTTTTTTTTCCAAATTTCTTGTGCTGCAAAGTTCAGAGATACAGCCGAGTGTTGTGTAGATTTTACAAGGAGCTGAGAGCTGCAGGGGAACAAAAGTTTAGTACTGCTTATTCTGAGTCTGCTTCCATTGTTAATAGCACAACATGTAGTGTACTTGCTTTTGATGCAGAAGGCTGTGGGTTCTACTCCCACAGTAGGCAGATGCATTGCTGATACTGTACTGTGTTGTAAAGGGGGTGGATGCTGTAGTCCTTCTTGGCAAAGATACCTACTAACTATGAACCTGTTATCAGTTTGCCATCCATTCACTATTGCAATATTACTAGCTTATCCTTTTTTTAATGCAACATAGGCAATTTATTCCTCAAGGGCAACAGGCACTTTATTTGTAGATGAAACAATGAAATATTAAGTTGTTTGCTAGCAGCAACCTCTTCATTAGTTACATATTTCTTTAATGTGGAATTATTTAGATGACTTTTACTTCTTCATTGATTGTGCATATTTACTGATACTGGTGGACTGTAGAAGTTTGAGTAGACTTGTATGATGGAAATGTTTGGAATTTGGCAGTTTTGTCATTATTGGTGCATGCATTTTGTTTCATTTCTTACTGGAAAAATGTTCAAAAATTTAAAACGCTCTCTAACAACTGTACTCTATTTTACAAAGAATATAATTTAATGCAATCAGGAAGGTGCATCAGAGAGTACGTGTATTTTTTGTGTGCAAGGGGCTTATGATTTGAAAACAGCCCAACGTTCATTTTTATCTGCCACTGGCAAAATGTATTTTCTTTGAATGTGGGTTTCAATCCTGTTTCAGTGAATGTGAGTTTCAAGGGCAGAGAAGTTTTAATGCTAAGTCTATGCTTTGTTTTGCAGATACCTATTAGTGTTTGTGCTGTAAAATGCAAAAATAAAGCTTTCAAATGAAATCCAAATCACCACAGAAGTAAAGCAGTATGCGTATTACAGTGTTTATGGTAAATATGGCGAAATAACCAAGGAATGGGACATTGGAATGGCTGCAGGGGGAGGCTGTATTCAACCATGATTTTGTGAGGGGGGGGGAAGGGCAGCAAACTCAAAGACAGCCCCAGCTGAACTATACCTCTCAACCGTCCAGGTTTTTGCAGAATGAATAGATTTTTGCTTCTTATTTTTGATTTGTTCCTCATAAAATGTGTGGTTTTCTGGCAAATCATTTAGGAATGAAGTCACTAAATAATGACAGACATTGAGTTTCAGACATCATACCCTTCAGAAAAATGCATGCTAAAGCAAGAGATGTTATTCTATCAACTGTGTTAAGTTTATACAGGAGCAATTTTTAGTACTGTCTGTATGCTCCCCCAATTTGTTTGGCCTTGTCCATATTTCCTGCATTAACAGGTTGAGAGGTACGTACAAATAAATTGCTTTATAGAATTAAGAATATACAAACCTCTCAACTGTCCCCAATTTTAGCTCAAAAATGTTGCTGTCCCCCTAATAATCCCTCCACAAAATGGTAGTTTTGGAAGAAAATGTGGAGGGTGTACAATTATAAATAACTGTAATGATCAGAGTTATAGATTACTTTTATTTCAGAAATGCATGTAGATTCTCTTATTTTGTCAGCTGCTCAAGTTAACCATAATAATATCAAAACGGTGTCCCTTCTTTGACAGGTTCCAAGCTGTATTGTGTGGCAATTTTATATTTTTGCATCACATATTTGGTCCGTTTTTCATAAAATTGTGTTTTTCTGGCAAATTAGTGCAAATCATTAAAGACTGAAGTTAGAAAATAATGGCAGACATTTTAGTTTTAGATTTCATACCCTTCAGAAAAGTTATACTAATGCAAGACATACTACTATTCCATTATCTTTCTAAGGGCAGGATTCACAAAGGCTTGTACGGAGTCTAAGAGTAGTGTAAGACTCCATGCAGCCTTAGCGATCCAGGAACAGCCCAAAGTCAGTGTAAGAGACAAGCTAAAACGTCTCTTACACGGAGTGGGCGTGGATAAGCTAATCACCTCACTTGAGCCAAATAGCATGCAAATGAGGATGATTAGTGATCCAGGAAGCCCAGAACAGCCTGTGTAAGAGTCGTTTTAGCTGCAGAAATGTACTCAGTTGACAACTGAGTACGTTTCTGCAAAAACCACAATGGAGCCATGTCAGCTCCAAATAAAGGGTGCATATGTCTCAGGCAGCATGCCAATGGCCAAATATGTGGCCATTGGCAAGGTAACCCGATGCAAAAATATTAAAAATATAATTTTTTTGTTTAAACCCAGCGCAGCCCTGCGCAAACAGGCTGCGCTGTATAAAACATAAAAATGAAGGTTATAAACCCACAAATGTGGGTTTTATGCAATACATGGATTTTCAATGCAGGGACCAGCAGACCAAAAACAACATGGCCACCGTGTAGTGGTTGCTAAGGTGGTAAGCTGAGTCTAAGAGATGTAACTAAGCATTAGTAGGCAATCTGATGCAAATGAGTGTTAGGATACTGAATTCCACTGTCACATAGCAAATGAGCACATTCTGAGTAGTGTAAGAGTTACAGAAGGGGGAGGAACAGAGTAGGAGATAGGTGACATCACAGGGGGGAATGGCAGAAAGAAATGCAGTTCATTGGAGGTCAGAGTTACATGACAGATGTCAGACAGATATCATGGAAAGAGGTGTGCCACTAGATAAGCATGGGAAAGTCAAGAAATGGAAGGTGTACACTGTTGCCTACACCAAAGTTTCTTGCTGGGCGTGCATGCGCACGTGTGCGTGCCATGAAGCGCGAGTAAGACAGTGTGCACGCGTGTAAGGCAGACTGAGCATGTGGGAGTGTGTTGGTAGCTGTTTAACACTGTTTGCATGGGTGTGCGCGCGTTTTAACCCGAATAAGATGATTCTGAGCCGTGTAAGCATGTGTGCGCACGTGTAAGCCACTGTAAGCGTGTTTCTGCTGGTATACACGCTGCTTCCCCCTGAGGAAACAGAAAGGAAAAAGGAAGCAACATAATTAGTAGGAAGCTACCAGGGAATATTGCTGGAGCTAGCAGGTGAAAATTAGAAGCAGGCAATTACACAGGCAGAATAGTAGCTCAGCCCAACACTTAAAAATCTGCAAACAGCAGTGCAAGATGTTTCTCTCAAGAGACACTGCAAGACAGGAGTAAGCTATTAGAAGTGTAAACTGAAAAAGCTGAACTCAGAGCAGAAAAGTTAGGGGCTGCCATAGCTGTCATAATGAGACATAGGCGACTTGCTGAGGGTGGTGACAATGCAGATGGTGCCAGACAACCCACAGTGAGGAGACGGAGAAGAGTGTACAGGCCCATGGTCACCTACCATGGGTTACATGAGCTGGAGATAGAGCGCTATAGAGTGGACAGAGACCTCCTGCAGCAAATAGTGGAGCTGTGCAGGCCACACCTCACACACAGAACCAACAGAGGGGAACCCATCCCAGTGGAAACCAAGGTATGTGTTGGCCTAAGAATACTAGCAACAGGTACCTTCCAGAGACCAACTGGTGATATGATGGAGATATCACAGGCATCAGCCTCCAGGGTACTGCACCAGTTCCTGGATGTCATGTCAGCACATGTCGGTGATTATGTATATTTCCCCAATGCCCATGAGGTATTGGCCAGCAATATGCGTCTCTTCCAGCAAATAGCAGAATACCCTGAAGTAGTGGGTGCAATAGACTGCACGCACATATGCATCAAAGCACCAGCCGGTGAGCGGGGTAGGGCCTACATTAACTGCACGGGCTTCCCCTCCATCAACTGCCAGGTCATGTGTGATGCCCAGGGCATAATAATGAATGTGTGCGCTGGCTGCCCTGGGAGCTACCATGATTCCCACATCTGGCATTTGACGTAGCTGTACCAGACATTTGCCAATGGGTACATCCCGCACGGACACCTAGTGGGGGATGCAGGTTATGCACTGGAGCCGTGGCTGATGACACCCATCAGAAATGCACACACACCTGAACAGGAACACCATAATGAGGCACACGCACAAACACGTAATGTAATAGAGCGTGTGTTTGGGCTGCTCAAGTCACGGTTCCGGTGTCTGGACACATCTGGTGGAGCCTTGCAGTAAACACCAACTACATGTACCCAAATTGTCATGGTATGTGCTATGCTACATAATATGATCTTGCGAAAACAGCTGCAGCAGGACCAGCATAGGGCCGGGCCAAACAGCCCCCCCACCATTGCCAAGGCCATCACAGGCAGAGCGTGACTCGGAGGAGGAACAACCTGAGCCTGTCCCAGTAGGCAGAAGGAGGCATGCCCAGTATGCCCTGGCCTTGGCAAAGAGGCAACGCATAGCACATACACTGGCTCAGTAGGAACCCTGGGAATGATACCCCCTCTAACTCACTCAGATAATAACAGGGATGCCTAAAATGACATGACCTGCTCACAAACATGTACAGGGAGTGTAATATGTGCATCCGACAGAGGCAGCCCTGCAGCACCACCTTAGGCATGAATGCCATGTGTTAAGTAATGTAACACCATGTACTATATGCACACCTGAGGACCCTGACTAACATTCTACCCTCACTAAGCATCATGCCAAAATATGACAATGAGATGATCAAGTGCAATAATTGACTGAAGTATCGCTGTTAGTCAAAGGGGATCCAATGTGTGCCAGCCTGGGATGACATGCTGAGCATGACATGATGCTCCACCTGCTAGGACTGGCGTGCACCTATCAGTGCAGGCCGTATGGATACTGGCAAAGGCTGTTGTTACCCACAGTGTGCCCTGAATAGGTAAGGCTCAAAACACAAACCTACCTCTATAGGTATCAGAAGGGATAAGAATAAGATAAGGGATAAGTCGAAACAGCAAGATGCATGCAGTCTAAACTCACCCAGTATGGAGAATGTTGATATCTGTGCTGTAACGGAAAACTGTGTCAAGGCTCACAACAGCACCCTAACACTACCAGGTTACACCTCATACTGTGCTGCACGGCTTCAAAACATGGAACAAGCTACAAAAGGAGGGTGACTAGCAATAATTGTCAAGGATAACCACACCCCCATGTTGGTACCACAACAAGAAGCAGCATGGACTAGCCATGGTCAAGTAACAGTGGCTAAAACTGCCCCCCAGTTTATAGCCTGCTACAGACTACTGTCCCAACACCAGGAACTGCACCTGGGCTATGCTGGAATACATGAATATATCAAGTCCTCCAAACCACATTATATTGGGTGACTGAAAATACCCAGACATAGACTGGGAGCATTCTACTAGCTCCAACGCTGTAGGACAAAAGTTCATAGAATCCATAAACCAAAATGCCCAGGAACAACGTACCACTCCCACAAGAGGGGTAAGCATACTGGATGTGATAATCAGCAACATGGGGACTGGACGGCAAGACGAGAAGTGTATTGCTCACTGGTAAAACCAGACCATAGAGTAATCACACTGGATATACAAATCCTGACCACAGTCCCTGGCCAGAAAACCACAGTGGAAAACATGTGTAAAGCAATATTTGCACTCCTCCAAACTGATGTGGAATCCATTAAAGGTCCTGTGCAGGTGCAAAATATGGGCCACACCTCAGAACCTGTAATACAGCCATTCCATGAACACTGCCAGGAATGCTTGGATTATGCAATCCTAAATTAAAACAAGACACAATGCCATACACGCAGGCATCTGGCATGGTGGACACCATCCATAACCAAACCATGCAAGAGAATGAGGAAGCTACTACATGATAGAGCAAACATAAACAATGAAGTAATCACTGATCAGTAGTATGGCAATAAAATATGTCCACACATACAATCCACTAAGGCCAGCCACAACAAGTTGAATCTGTGAATCTTGAGGCAATGTTACACCTGCCCCAAGTACACAGACAACCCCCAACTCCCCCCAATAAATACAAATATATGTGAGAGCTGCAACCATCTATCCAAACTGGAGGCTGAGCTCCCTCAACTCAGTACTCCCAAAACTAGTCAGGAGGAGAAGGTAACCACACACACCACAAACACAGTCCCACTTAGACCTATCACAACTGCAAACCAAAGACATAAACACAGAAAAACATTAGCGGAGGCACAAATTACAAACACAGCACACCAACAGAGGCCTCTAAAGCAGACACCCAATCAAACAACTTCCAAACATTGCACATGCAACACATAGTACACAAAACTGGTGTGCCAAACAGTCACAGGCCAGAAGGAGAAACAACATGCCTGATACAGTAGTAATAGGTGACTCCATAGCGAGACACACTGCTGTCCTGCACACCAAACTGAACAAGGGAAAGGGTACAGTAAGCTGCCTGTAGGCTTCCACAATACGCCACATAACACAAGTATGCAGCTCACCCCAAAGCAAGTAGAAATATGATGCAGTCATAGTCCATGCTGGTGTGAATGACCTGAGATGTACCTCCCTAGACTACATGAAAAGAGACATAGATGAGCTCTCTGATTATGTAGTCCAGGCCGGTATGACACTCACCGTTTGCAGCATCCTACCCTTACCAAGAATGATGCCACAGTACAAACATGGAATGATCAGTTATAACAAGTGTCACACTTACTGGTGTCATTCCAAGGGGATCCAATGTCTGTCTGCTTGGGATGTCATGCTTGACAAGCCACGCAGCTGTTCCAGGGATGGCTTGCACCTGTTACCCCTGGGCGTCTGGATATTGGATAAGGCTTTTGCCACCTCCATAGAGCCTTTCGTAGGCAAGGCTGAAAAGACTAACCCATCACCCTAGAAAACATAAGTGGAAAGAAACATAAGGGTAATGCTGACCAATGCCAGATGTGTAAACCCCAATATGCATGCTCCTGAGGCCATCCCTAGTATGGAGAACATCGATGTCTGTGCAGTGACAGAAACCTGCTGCAAGCCTCCTGACAGCACACCAGCACTACCAGGTTATACCACATATCATGCGTCATGGCCCCAAAACCTGGAACAAAACATAAAAGGAGGGTGAGTATCCATATTCAGCACAGACACCCATATGTCCAGGTAACTGACAATGCACAAGGCATTGGAGTCCACCCATGTGCAACTAACTGTAGGCAAGACTGCTGTACAGTCTGTAGCATGCTACAGACCACACTCTCACACACAGGAACCCCACCCAGCCGTCCTGAAGACACTGGACAGTATGAATGTCCCACCAAATACCAAACAAGGTACCACAAATTACCACATAGGTGGTAAACCATTATGTATGGAAGGAGTAATCAGGGACCTAGGGACACAAGTGGACATGAACCTGTTATGTGACACTCACATTGCCAATGTGGCTAGGAAGACTGTCTACATTGGACACTGTATCATGAAAGGATTCACATCTACATCAACAGATTTCATTGTGCCCCTATACTGTTCTCTTATCACACCCATAATCTAGTACAATGCCTCATATGGGATGTACCTTACCTGACACCTGCAGCAGTTAGAAAGACCTCAAAGGTACCTCACCAAGAGGATAAAGGGTCTCAAATATATGTCATATGCTGCCTGGCTGTAGACACCTCAGCTGAATGCAGTCACATACTGCCTACACAGAGGCATTGCATGCCTGTTGTACAAGGCCATGCCCAACACAGGAGTAATGGACATGCTCCACCCCAGAAAACTCAAAGCCATCGGAGCTGTGAGAGTGAGAGATGTCAACCTCAACACATAATGAAATAGGATATGCTGGAGGGACAGATACATAATCCAGATGCTCCCCACACCCTGGACCAGAATCCCACTCCATGTTAGGCAGAGCCCCTCACTGACACTCTTCAACAGGAATCTTGCCAAGTGGATGGATGATCGTAGAGTTACACTGGGGGTCTTCACTGCATCATGTCCAGACAGAGGCACAGCAAAGCAAATCATAAATGGCCATAATATTCACATAGCAAGGGGTGGCGAAAGCCACACACACTCTGGCTAGGCTAACAAATGCCCTAGGGTGGATAGCCTAGTATGAACCTATGAACCTATGAAGATACAAATTGTACAGGACACTAAGAATAATCCCAAGGCTTTCACAACTGATGGTAGGAACCGTGTTGGGAATTCACAGATATGCTCTGAATCACACAAATATCACAAACAACATACCAAACACACACATATTGCCAACATACATCCTGACAGGTGCAGTGCAAACCCCTCCCCCCAGAATGCAAAATATCTATCCCAGCAGACTGCTGGCCCCCTGACATTGCAGATGCTGAGGTAACAGCCAGCATCTACAAAGCAAAACACACAGCAGCAATGGTATGAGATGGTGTCCTGGGCTGAGTCCAACCATGGACTCCAAGACGCATGGAATGCCAAATCACACTACTGCTCAATGTCAGCCTTACCACATGATATGTACCCAAAGAGCAGTGTACAACAACAGTGGTCCTTCTCAACAAAGGTGTTGCCTGAATGGATACTGAAAACTACCACCCCAGAATCCTGAGAAGCTCGGTCTTCACAGCTATGGAAAGGATCAGCATGTATCGCAGGCATAAAGATATTGGGGACCTACTGACACCGGACCCTACCCAGTGTGGCTTTCATAAGTGCAGATCCTGCCCCTAAACATGTTTGACTCAATTGAAACAGTCATTAAGGTCATTGATGAGGGCAATGCGGTCCACACAGCGCAGCTGGACCTTGCAAAGGCTTCTATACAATACCCTACATGTTCATTATAGATATGCTCACCAGCTTAAATATAAACCCTATGTCAGTAGAGGGGTTGCAAACCAGACCAAGGACAGAACGGACATGGTCAGACATGCTGCAGCCATGTCAGACTACAAACCAGATATAACTGGCATCCCACAAGGCTTGGTCCTGGGATCTCCCTCGTCTGGTATATATGTCCCATAGGTACAGGCCAACATGGAAGGACTGTGTCTGAACATGTTTGCAGAGGACTACAAACTGCTCACCATATATGATCCATCAGCTGACACAAGCATCCCACAAAAGGGCCACATAGAAACAGACAACTGGTGCCATAGCCATGTCAGCAAGCTAATTGCAGAAAAGTGTATAGTCAACCCCCGTGGATATACAGTAAGTGCCCACCAATTACCACATAGGTGTTAACCCATTACGTACTTAACATGTAATGAGAGACCTGGGGACACAAGGTGATAGATATCTTGCATTGGACAAACGTGCTGTAGTGTTTACAGAAACATACCATATACCCACCTAATCATGAAGGTTGTCAGATCTAGATAAGGGGAGGTCATTGTGGCTCTGCAGTCATCCTTCATCAGCGTTACAATTGACTACAATAGCCCCTGTGGGATGTACCTCAGCAGACACCTCCATCAACTGTAAAGTCCCCAACAGTACCTCACCAGGAGTATCAAAGAGCTTGCACAGATGCCATGTGTTGCCTGATTAAACAAACTGCAGCTACACACACTGCCATACTGCCCACCCAGAGGCAAGCTGTGCCTGATGTATAAAGCCATGTCCAAGCTGGTATCAATAAACATGCTGCACCTTGTACAATCTGAATGGCAGTGAGCTATGCACATGAGAGACCTGAACCCCAGCACTGACTTACATAGGACAAGCTGTACTGCATGATCCATAACACAGAAGCCACCCCCACCCATGAGTAAATTCCCAGTACAGGCTACCCATAGAGTCACTTATCGATTCTCCTCAAGAGGAATCTTGATGAGTGGATGGGAGATGGTAGCTTTATCCTGGGTATCACTGTCATGTCACAGGTAGACAGAGGCACAGTATACTAACCATGACATATGTCATGGCAAACTCCACTTACAATGTGTGTCAAAGGACAAACACACTCTCCGACTAGCATTAGAAATGGCCTAGGGCACATCGCTAGTGTTAACAAATGTACACCTATGTTGTGGAATACACTACCAATGTTGGACAAGCCTGGTTTAAGTAGTTCATATCTGAACATAATGCAACATGGTCAGATGTGCACAACTGGCCCCTAACCAGGCTGTTGTGCTCACTATGGAAATGTAAAGCAGTGATAGGACTAAAGCCCAGGATACTGTCCACCACAGTCAAAGTACTGAACCAGTACACTATACAGTACTACAGTGTTAGGTCAGTGTGAAAGGATGTTGACAACTGTATGCAAAGTATCCCGTGCAAACCCTGCAGGCACAGTATAATCCTGTTGTGTTCACACACAAAGCAGTTGTACAGTAACTACACAACATGACACACACCACACAACCATAAACGGGAGATATTTGTTGAAGTTCACACTCATCCACAAATGTGGTGGGCTGCAGAGTTCAACATATGGAATGCTCACACTGGGCATGCTCAAACACTTTGATAAATGAGGCATATGTCAGACAACATGCCATGGGAAGGCTGAACTGGGCATGCTCACACACTTGGGCCAAATCTCAGTTTAACAGTTGGCCACACATATCTGGTATTTTTACGTGTTATTCCAGGAACCAACCACATTACAACAATCTGCCCAGTGCACACAGTTAAATGACTACAGACACATACGTGATATAGTGGATCCCTCCCATATGCAAACATCTTCCACAGATACACAAGTTGTTCATACAAACAGGGAATGCTGTGGCAATAAAGACGTGCAAACAGTCTATCAGCAACAAATAATGTGCATTTGACAAACATATGGGTGTAGAGGTCAACACTAGGCTGTTTGCCCTAGGGAATGACAGCTTAGCCAGAGTGTGCTTGGCGTCTGCCTCCCCACAGGATGCACATTCCCCTTTCTAAACAACGATGATGTCAGCACCCTATAAGTACAGCAGGAGAAGAGAAACCTCCCAGTAATGCGAATAGCACGCTCCGCTAATGTGTCCGTCTCAAATGTCATAACATAGTTAAGTAGGGGTTTGAATCCTGCAAATGCTCAGTGTGTGTGTGTGTGTGTGTGGGTGTGTGTGAGTGGGGTTAGTTTGTGTGCAAGTCTGTGGGAGGGAATTGTCCCTTTTGGCAACTGGGAAAACACAGTACAGGATGCACATTCAACTTTCTAAACACTGATGATGTCAGCACCCTATAAGTATAGCAGGAGAAGGGAAACCTCCCAGTAATGCGAATAGCGCGCTCAGCTAATGCGTCCATCTCAAGTGTCATAACATAGTTAGGTAGGGGTTTGAATCCTGCAAATGCTCAGTGTGTGTGTGTTTGGCTGAGGGGGGTTAGAGTGTGTGCAATTGTGGGTGAGGGAAATGTCCCTTTTGGCAACTAGGAGAACAGACTACAGGATGCACATTCCCCTTTCTAAACACTGATGATGTCAGCACCCTATAAGTACAGCAGGAGAAGGGAAACCTCCCAGTAATGCGAGTAGCGCACTCTGCTAATGCGTCTGTCTCAAGTGTCATAACATAGGTAGGGATTTGAATCCCGCAAATGGCAAGTGTGTGTGTTTGGCTGAGGGGGGTTAATGTGTGTGCAGTTGTGTGTGAGGGAAATGTCCCTTTTGGCAACTAGGAGAACAGACTACAGGATGCACATTCCCCTTTCTAAACACTGATGATGTCAGCACCCTACAAGTACAGCAGGAGAAGGTATGTGGCATGGACAATGACTGAGTCATATGTGTCCATGCCTCTGACTGACCTGTATGCTTGTGTTATGTGGTGGACCATAGTGCCCCACAGGCATATCACTGTGACCTTCACCTTGTCCAGCCTGGTGAGCGTGACCACACTGTACCGGACAATAAAGGTAGCTAACACAACTGTGGCAGGTGTGTTGCCTAGCCATACAGGCTGTGACTGGCACACAGGATTTGTGTGCTATGTGTTATGTGTGATGTGTTCAGGCATAACGTATGCCTTTGTGCCAGCTGCATTGGTGTGTGCCTCTCAGGCAGGATGCTATTCTAAGGCTCCACGAATGGCCCAGTGTGTTCACATGCTTGTATTGCTGTCAGTGTAGGTCTACATCAGACTGGTATTGTAGTCACTGTAGTATTGCATGCCACCTGACAGGTTATGCCAGTACTGGGTTCAGAGTGCTTAGTCCCCAGTTTGGCTATGTGGTTCCATCTCATACATGTGTTGTACGTCCATGTGTAGGGGAGAGGGTTGACTGTGTACATGTGGCAGCTGTGACATTGCCACATGACCCACATATTCCACAACTGTAGCATAGAGGTGACTGACAACTGACCTTTGAACATGCTACCATAGTATTGTGATTGCCATGGTGATTAACAGCACATAGGGCCAATGGGGAACAAGGTACATAGGTTCATAGGTTCATAGCCTCATACTAGGCAATCTGCCCTAGGGCATTTAAGAACCTAGCCAGAATGTGTTTGGCTGTTGCCATCCATTGTAAATATATCTTGCCATGCCCTTTTCCAAGGTTAGTATACTGTGCCTCTGTCTAACAGTGACACAGAAGTGATACCCGGGTAAACCTACAATGTCCCATCCACTCATCAAGATTCCTCTTGAAGAGAGTCAGTGAGGGACTCTGCCTAACCTGGACTGGGATTTTATTCCAGAGTGAAGTGAGCCTCTGGGTTATGAATCTGTCCCTCCAGCATGTCCTATTTATTTCAGTGCTGAGGCTCAGGTCTCTCAAGCGTGTATCCCGATGGGATTTGGATATTCTCAGGTGCAGCATGCCCATTAATTCCGGGTTTGACATGGTGTTATACATTAGGCACAGATCGCCTCTGAACAGGCGGTATGCCACTGAGTAGAGCTGGGGTTTATTTAACCGGTCAGCATATGGCATCTTTTTGTGCCCTTTGATCCTCTTGGTGAGGTACTTGTGGGGTCTTTCCAGTTGCTGCAGGTGTCTGGTAAGGTACATCCCGACAGGGGGATTGTACTCAATTATGGGCCTGATGAGGGATGAGTAAAGAGGCACGATGTCCTCCCCTGATGTAGATGTGAATCCCTTCATGATGGGATGGGCTATATACAATGTCTTTCTAACCACTTTGGCCACGTGGTTGTCAAATGAGAGATTGCTATCAACTTGGGTCCCCAGGTTCCTAATTACTTCTTCTGTACGTAATGGCGTACCACCTATGTGGTACTTTGTGGGCACTTTGTTTTTGCCAAAGGGGATGACTAAACACACTTTTGCATTCAGCTGGAGGCCATGGCTCTGGCACAAGTTGTGTGTTTCTATGATGCCCCTTTGGAAGATGCTTGTGTCGGCTGGAGAGTCGATTATGGCGGCCAGTTTGCAGTCATCTGCATATTTGGTCAGCCACAGTACTTCCGTGTTGGCCTGTACCTCCGATAAATATATACCAAACAAGAGGGGTCCCAGGACTGAGCCTTGTGGGACACCACTTGTAACTGGTTTGGAGTCTGGCATGGCTCCAGCAATTCTAACCATGTGGGTTCTGTCCTTGAGCCAGTGTGCAATCCATCTAGTGACATAGGGGCTTATATTTAAGCTGGTGAGCTTCTCTAGAATGCCCGAGTGGGGTATTGTTTTGAAGGCTTTTGCGAGGTCCAGGTAGGCTGTGTGAACCACCTTCCCCTCGTCAGTGGCCTTGGTGACGGTTTCAAAGAAATCAACCAGGTTTGAGAGGCAGGATCTGCCCTTAACAAAGCCAAACTGGCTATGAACCAGTGTCTGTAGGTCCGCAATATCTATATTTATGTGGTCCATGATGATCCTTTCCATAGCTCTGCAGACCAAGCTAGTGTGGCTTATGGGGTGATAGTGTCCAGGATCCGTTGAGGCACCACCTTTCTGTAGAGGGACCACTGTTGCTGTATGCCACACTTTGGACACATATCCTGTAGTAAGGCTGGGATTGAACAGTAGGTTTATGTTTGGTTGTAGCACGTCTTGGAGGTCATGTAGGACACAGCCCGGGACACTGTCTTGTCCCATTGATGCAGTGTGTATTGCTTTGGAGAGGGCGGATCTTACCTGAGCATCTGAGATGTCAGGGGGGCAGCACTCTGCTGGGATACATATTTGCCCTTTCAGTGTGGAGGGGGTTGAGAAGTTTGCACTGAACCTGTCAGCTAGAATGTTGGCAATGTCTGTGGGTTTGGTGTTTCTACTGACATTTTGGACTACCTCTGAGCATATCTGGGAATTACCACCCAGGTTCCTAACATAACTAAAGAAAGCCTTGTGATTATCCTTAGTGTCCTGTGCAATTTCTCTCGAAGCTGGCCTTAGACAATCTTATGAGTGCCTGTAGTTATTTGCTAATACTGATCAGTGATGCCTTCCCTATTTGGGAATTTGCTGTATCATTTAGTAGCTTCCTCCTCCTATTGTGTGGTTTGTTTATGGCTGGGGTCCACCAGACAGGACGTCTGCCTTTGGAGGATTGGGTATTGGTTTTATTTGGGATCACATGATCCATGCATTCCTGAAGGTGTCCATAGAATGTGTTTATAGAGGAATCTGCAGTCTGGTCTGTAGTTTCCACAGGCCCGGGGGCTTTGAAGGTTTCCACCTCAGTTTTGAGGTGTGTGAATTTACTTTAGAGAAGTTGTTCACTGTGGTGTTCTGGGCAGGGGGTGGGGTCGGGATGTGAATATCCAGCGAGATTAGTTTATGGTCCGATCTTACCAATGAAGGATACACTTCTGGTCTGGAGCATAGAGTCCCCATGTTGGTGGTGATCAGGTCCAGTATGTTTCCCCTTCTTGTGGGAGTGGTAACAAGTTGTTCCATAGCATTTGAGCTCATATATTCTAGGAATCTTTGGCCTAGGGTGTTGGAGCTAGAGTCATGCTCCCAGTCCATGTTTGGGTAGTTGATGTCGCCCAATATAATGGTGTTTGGAGACACCTTCATATTTCCACTGTTCACAGGACGGCCGAGTGCAGTTCTTGGGTTTGGGAGGGTGGTCTCTAGCAGGCTATAACCTGGAAGGCAGTTTCATCCATTGTTAGTTGCACATGGATAGTCTCTGATGCTTGGTGCTTTGCCACCAACCTGGAGGTGTGGGTATCTTTGATGAATATCAATACTCCCCCTCCATTTGTGGTCCGTTCCAAGTTTTGGGGCTGAAAAGCATGGTATGAGGTTAAACCTGGTAGTGCTGGTGTGCTCTCAGTAGCCCTGAACCAGGTATCTGTTACTGCAAAGATATCTATGTTCTCCATGCCAAGGAGAATTTTGGGTGCATGCATCTTGAGGTTTAGACTTCTGGCATTGGGTAGCATTACTCTTAGTTTCTTATCCCTTGTGATACCTATGAAGGTGGGTTTGTCATTTGAGCCTTGCCTAACATTCAGCTTGGCAAGCTAAGAACTTGGTTATATTCAACTGGACGTATAAGAGAATTTAAGTACCTTTTTATGCACTTTTT
Source organism: Protopterus annectens (assembly GCF_019279795.1). NCBI lineage: Eukaryota > Metazoa > Chordata > Ceratodontiformes > Protopteridae > Protopterus > Protopterus annectens. The sequence goes on along the minus strand of NC_056749.1, from coordinate 662,755,649 downwards.
CTTTTAAAAAATACAGTATTTAAATTGATTTAAACTGTGTATGAAGGAGTGTTGAAGGAATTTTTAACTGGTTATTCTGCTCTTCAGTAACTTGAACTAAAAGCTAGTGTTGGCTGAATTTTGTTATTTGCTAGTAATTACAGGTGTGGGGGTAGCCACATTCAGTGATTTCCTGTCCTTGCATATTTAAACTGGTGCATGTGAAATAATTCCTGCTTTAAAACTTCAGCTTGGCAAGCTAAGAACGTGGTTATATTCAACTGGACGTATAAGAGAATTTAAGTACCTTTTTATGCACTTTTTCTTTAAAAAATACAGTATTTAAATTGATTTAAACTGTGTATGAAGGAGTGTTGAAGGAATTTTTAACTGGTTATTCTGCTCTTCAGTAACTTGAACTAAAAGCTAGTGTTGGCTGAATTTTGTTATTTGCTAGTAATTACAGGTGTATGGGTAGCCACATTCAGTGATTTCCTGTCCTTGCATATTTAAACTGGTGCATGTGAAATAATTCCTGCTTTAAAACTTCAGCTTGGCAAGCTAAGAACTTGGTTATATTCAACTGGACGTATAAGAGAATTTAAGTACCTTTTTATGCACTTTTTCTTTTAAAAAATACAGTATTTAAATTGATTTAAACTGTGTATGAAGGAGTGTTGAAGGAATTTTTAACTGGTTATTCTGCTCTTCAGTAACTTGAACTAAAAGCTAGTGTTGGCTGAATTTTGTTATTTGCTAGTAATTACAGGTGTGGGGGTAGCCAAATTCAGTGATTTCCTGTCCTTGCATATTTAAACTGGTGCATGTGAAATAATTCCTGCTTTAAAACTTCAGCTTGGCAAGCTAAGAACTTGGTTATATTCAACTGGACGTATAAGAGAATTTAAGTACCTTTTTATGCACTTTTTCTTTTAAAAAATACAGTATTTAAATTGATTTAAACTGTGTATGAAGGAGTGTTGAAGGAATTTTTAACTGGTTATTCTGCTCTTCAGTAACTTGAACTAAAAGCTAGTGTTGGCTGAATTTTGTTATTTGCTAGTAATTACAGGTGTGGGGTAGCCACATTCAGTGATTTCCTGTCCTTGCATATTTAAACTGGTGCATGTGAAATAATTCCTGCTTTAAAACTTCAGCTTGGCAAGCTAAGAACTTGGTTATATTCAACTGGACGTATAAGAGAATTTAAGTACCTTTTATGCACTTTTTCTTTTAAAAATACAGTATTTAAATTGATTTAAACTGTGTATGAAGGAGTGTTGAAGGAATTTTTAACTGGTTATTCTGCTCTTCAGTAACTTGAACTAAAAGCTAGTGTTGGCTGAATTTTGTTATTTGCTAGTAATTACAGGTGTGGGGGTAGCCACATTCAGTGATTTCCTGTCCTTGCATATTTAAACTGGTGCATGTGAAATAATTCCTGCTTTAAAACTTCAGCTTGGCAAGCTAAGAACTTGGTTATATTCAACTGGACGTATAAGAGAATTTAAGTACTTTTTATGCACTTTTTCTTTTATAAAATACAGTATTTAAATTGATTTAAACTGTGTATGAAGGAGTGTTGAAGGAATTTTTAACTGGTTATTCTGCTCTTCAGTAACTTGAACTAAAAGCTAGTGTTGGCTGAATTTTGTTATTTGCTAGTAATTACAGGTGTGGGGTAGCCACATTCAGTGATTTCCTGTCCTTGCATATTTAAACTGGTGCATGTGAAATAATTCCTGCTTTAAAACTTCAGCTTGGCAAGCTAAGAACTTGGTTATATTCAACTGGACGTATAAGAGAATTTAAGTACCTTTTATGCACTTTTCTTTTAAAAATACAGTATTTAAATTGATTTAAACTGTGTATGAAGGAGTGTTGAAGGAATTTTTAACTGGTTATTCTGCTCTTCAGTAACTTGAACTAAAAGCTAGTGTTGGCTGAATTTTGTTATTTGCTAGTAATTACAGGTGTGGGGTAGCCAAATTCAGTGATTTCCTGTCCTTGCATATTTAAACTGGTGCATGTGAAATAATTCCTGCTTTAAAACTTCAGCTTGGCAAGCTAAGAACTTGGTTATATTCAACTGGACGTATAAGAGAATTTAAGTACCTTTTTATGCACTTTTTCTTTTAAAAAATACAGTATTTAAATTGATTTAAACTGTGTATGAAGGAGTGTTGAAGGAATTTTTAACTGGTTATTCTGCTCTTCAGTAACTTGAACTAAAAGCTAGTGTTGGCTGAATTTTGTTATGTGCTACTAATTACAGGTGTGGGTAGCCACATTCAGTGATTTCCTTTAAACTGGTGCATGTGAAATAATTCCTGCTTTTGAAATAATTCCTGCTTTAAAACTTCAGCTTGGCAAGCTAAGAACTTGGTTATATTCAACTGGACGTATAAGAGAATTTAGTACGTTTTTTATGCACTTTTCTTTTAAAAATACAGTATTTAAATTGATTTAAACTGTGTATGAAGGAGTGTTGAAGGAATTTTTAACTGGTTATTCTGCTCTTCAGTAACTTGAACTAAAAGCTAGTGTTGGCTGAATTTTGTTATTTGCTAGTAATTACAGGTGTGGGGGTAGCCAAATTCAGTGATTTCCTGTCCTTGCATATTTAAACTGGTGCATGTGAAATAATTCCTGCTTTAAAACTTCAGCTTGGCAAGCTAAGAACTTGGTTATATTCAACTGGACGTATAAGAGAATTTAAGTACCTTGTTATGCACTTTTTCTTTTAAAAAATACAGTATTTAAATTGATTTAAACTGTGTATGAAGGAGTGTTGAAGGAATTTTTAACTGGTTATTCTGCTCTTCAGTAACTTGAACTAAAAGCTAGTGTTGGCTGAATTTTGTTATTTGCTAGTAATTACAGGTGTGGGGGTAGCCACATTCAGTGATTTCCTGTCCTTGCATATTTAAACTAGTGCATGTGAAATAATTCCTGCTTTAAAACTTCAGCTTGGCAAGCTAAGAACTTGGTTATATTCAACTGGACGTATAAGAGAATTTAAGTACCTTTTATGCACTTTTTCTTTTAAAAAATACAGTATTTAAATTGATTTAAACTGTGTATGAAGGAGTGTTGAAGGAATTTTTAACTGGTTATTCTGCTCTTCAGTAACTTGAACTAAAAGCTAGTGTTGGCTGAATTTTGTTATTTGCTAGTAATTACAGGTGTGGGGTAGCCACATTCAGTGATTTCCTGTCCTTGCATATTTAAACTGGTGCATGTGAAATAATTCCTGCTTTAAAACTTCAGCTTGGCAAGCTAAGAACTTGGTTATATTCAACTGGACGTATAAGAGAATTTAAGTACCTTTGTATGCACTTTTCCTTTTAAAAGATACAGTATTTAAATTGATTTAAACTGTGTATGAAGGAGTGTTGAAGGAATTTTTAACTGGTTATTCTGCTCTTCAGTAACTTGAACTAAAAGCTAGTGTTGGCTGAATTTTGTTATTTGCTAGTAATTACAGGTGTGGGGGTAGCCACATTCAGTGATTTCCTGTCCTTGCATAGTTAAACTGGTGCATGTGAAATAATTCCTGCTTTAAAACTTCAGCTTGGCAAGCTAAGAACTTGGTTATATTCAACTGGACGTATAAGAGAATTTAAGTACCTTTTGATGCACTTTTTCTTTTAAAATATACAGTATTTAAATTGATTTAAACTGTGTATGAAGGAGTGTTGAAGGAATTTTTAACTGGTTATTCTGCTCTTCAGTAACTTGAACTAAAAGCTAGTGTTGGCTGAATTTTGTTATTTGCTAGTAATTACAGGTGTGGGGGTAGCCAAATTCAGTGATTTCCTGTCCTTGCATATTTAAACTGGTGCATGTGAAATAATTCCTGCTTTAAAACTTCAGCTTGGCAAGCTAAGAACTTGGTTATATTCAACTGGGCGTATAAGAGAATTTAAGTACCTTTTTATGCACTTTTCTTTTAAAAAATACAGTATTTAAATTGATTTAAACTGTGTATGAAGGAGTGTTGAAGGAATTTTTAACTGGTTATTCTGCTCTTCAGTAACTTGAACTAAAAGCTAGTGTTGGCTGAATTTTGTTATTTGCTAGTAATTACAGGTGTGGGGGTAGCCAAATTCAGTGATTTCCTGTCCTTGCATATTTAAACTGGTGCATGTGAAATAATTCCTGCTTTAAAACTTCAGCTTGGCAAGCTAAGAACTTGGTTATATTCAACTGGACGTATAAGAGAATTTAAGTACCTTTTTATGCACTTTTTCTTTTAAAAATACAGTATTTAAATTGATTTAAACTGTGTATGAAGGAGTGTTGAAGGAATTTTTAACTGGTTATTCTGCTCTTCAGTTTTCCCACCCACCCGCCCTGTTTTTGTTTTGGTGTTAATCTTAGTGGCATTGAAACTGCCCGCCCCTCAGCCTGCCTCTGGGCCCATCTCATTTGCTCACTCAACTGAGTGCAGTGAGATCATATTCTGATTTCAGGCACTCCTACTGTGTACAAAGAGAGCATCTGGGAAATAGAAAAAAAAAATTAAGCTTATTTCCTGCCTTTCTTGTTAAGTGGTACAGACTATTTTAGGCTTCTGAGCCCCCAAGCCCTTCTGTGTTTGAGGGAAGCCTTCTAGCTTGTTTTTTTTTTTTTTCTTGTAACTAGCCAGTTTTCTAGTTTCAGCACTCAAATCTGTTTCTTTGATCTCAGCACTTGTTCAGAAAAAAAAAAAAAAAAAAAAAATTTCATCTGCTTTTACTGTACTTGTGTTTTTACCTACTTCTTTTTACTTTTGCATCATCTTAAAATACTCAATTGTATTTATTACTGCTTGGTGTAACTCATTCTAAGCCTTTTGGTTTAAACACTTGGGCTTCGGACCAGTTAGTTGTTTTGCACTGAGAGGTTTGTGGTCTGCACTGTTGTGGCAGAACAGGTAGCTTACATCCTTCTAGGTTGAGAACTGCTGATTGAGGGCTCAGTGTCTGTTATTCTAAAAGTGTATTAATTCTGGTTTAAGCACTTGGGCGTTCAAGCCAGTTATTTTACATTAAGAGGGTTCATGGTCTGCACTCTTGTGGGAGGAGAGGCTGGACTCTGCCCTTCTGAGCTGGGAATTTCTGGTTAAAGGCTTATAGTGCATGCATATCTGAACTGTTTCTTACTGAAGTTGGTGCACCTTGTTTGCTGTGGCATAGACTGGATTCGGGCCTGCTGGATCTAGCTTTGTTTGTGTAACTTGAGCACTAATCCAGACATTCTCTAAAGTATTCAATGGTATTTATTACTGCTTGGTTGTAACTTGATTAAAGTGTAGCTATCATTCAAGTCTTTTGGATTAAGCACTTGGGCTTCAGACCAGTTGTTTTACATTAGGAAGGTTTGTGGCAAGCACTGTGGTGGCAGGACAGGTAGCTTTCATCCTTCTAAGTTGGGAACTGCTGATTGAGAGCCCAGTGTCCAAGTGTATTAGTTCTGGTTTAGGCACTTGGGCTTCAGGCCAGTTATTTTACATTAAGAAGGTTCGTGGACTGCACTCTTGTGGGAGAAGAGGCTGGACTCTGCCCTTCTGAGCTGGGAATTTTCTGGTTAAAGGTTTATAGTGCCTGAATATTTGAACTGTATCTTACTGAAATTGGTTCACCTTGTTTGCTCTAGCATAGACTAGATCCAGGCCTACTGAATCTAGCTTTGTTTATATACTTGTTGTTTGTTTGCTTGTTATTTCCCTGGAAGCTAATTCACCTAATCACGCAACTTCTCAGCGCTTCTGTGGATCACTAGTGATATCTGCATTGCTTACTGTACTTATTTCCTTGTTTCACTTGAAAGAAAGTTACTGTTTGTCGTTTTGCATTTAGTTACTTGTATCACATTGCACTCAAGTTACCTGGCACTTGCTCACTAAAGCAATTATATAAGTCAGCACTAAAAATTAAAAGCACTACACCCTCACTCCCCACTGGCCCTTGTTTTCAATTAAGGATTTCCCAATATTATTCTAGCATGTCCAAAGGTCAGTTGTCAATCTCCTCTCCGGTCCAGCTGGTGAATCTGGGAATCTTGAGGCAATGTTATAACTGCCTCATGTACACAGACAACCCTCTCCTCCTCCCACATAACACAAATACTTGCAAGAGATGCTGCTATTTAGCCAAACTGGAGGCTGAGCTCTCTCAACTCAGGACTGGCAAGACCAGACAGGAGGAGAAGGCAACTACACACACCACAAAACCAGCCTCACATAATGCTACCACTCCACTGAATCAAACACATAAACACACAAAGACATACTCGAGGCTCTGAGTAAAAATTTACCTAAACAGCAGAGGCCTCCAAAGCAGACACCCAAACAACTGCTACCTCAAGACACCCCACAAGCAACACATAAACCACAAAAGCAGTGTGCAAAGCAGTCACAGCCCTTAAGGCCAAATACAACACCAAACATACTTGTCATAGGTGACTCCATAGTCAGACACACTGACGTCCCACTCACCAGGCTGAACAAGGAGAGGGTCACAGTAAGCTGCCTATCAGGCGCTAGAATCCGCCGCATAACACAAGCACTCGGGTCACTCCACAGCAAGTACAAATATGACACAGTCATTGTCCATGCTGGTGTGAACGACCTGAGACGTACCTCCCTGGACTGCATGAAAAGAGACATAGAGGAGCTCTCTGATTATGTAGCCCAGGCAGGTATGACCCTAACCCTGAGCAGTATCCTTCCTTCACCAAGAATGATACCACAATATAGAGACAAGATGATCAGCTTTAACAATTGGCTTAATGTCTGGTGTCATTCAAAGGGGATCCAGTGTCTGTCTGCCTGGGATGACATGCTTGACAAGCCACGCTGCTTAAGGGACGGCTTGCACCTGTCACCCTGGGATTCGGATATTGGCTAAGGCTCTTGCCACCCCATAGTGCCTTTTAGGCAAGGCTCAAATTCTAAACCTACCACCCTAGAAAACAAAAATGGGAAGAAATTGAGGGTAATGCTGCTCAATGCCAGAAGTCTAAATCTCAAAATGCACGCACTCGAGGCCCTTCTCAGTATGGAGAACATCGATGTCTGTGCTGTAACTGAAACCTGGTTCAAGGCTCCTGAGAGCACCCCGGCACTATTAGGTTTTACCTCATATCATGCGTTCTGGCCCCAAAACCCGGACCACTCCACAAAAGGAGGGTGTATCCATATTCATAAAGGATACTCACACCTCCAGGTTGGTGGCAACGCATGAAGCTTCGAAACCATCCAGGTGCAACTAACAATAGGCAAAACTGCTCTACAAATTGTAGCATGCTACAGGCCACCCTCTCAAACTCAGGAACCCCACACAGCCTTCCTGAAGACACTGGAGGGTATAAATGTATCTCCAAACACCATCATATTGGGTGACTTCAACTACCCGAATATAGACTGGGAACATTACTCAAGCCCTAACTTTCTAGCCCAACGGTTCCTGGAGTTCATAAATTCAAATGCCATGGAACAGCTAGTCACTGTTCCCACGAGAGGAGAAAATACACTAGATCTCATTGTCACAAACATGGGGACAAAATGCTCCACACCGGAAGTATATCCCTCATTGGTGAGATCTGATCATAAACTAATCTCACTGGAAATCCACATCCCGCCCCACCCCAAACAAAAGACCATAGTGAAGAACTTCTCTAAAGCAAACTTCACACTACTCAAGACTGGTGTGGTATCCTTCAAGGCCCCTGAGTCAGAGGAAACCACAACCCAAGCTGCGGAAGCCCTTACAAATGCCTTCTATGAACACCTCCAGGACTGCATGGATCAGGCAATCCCAAATAGAACCAAGACTCTTTCCACAAAGGGCAACGTCCAGTCTGGTGGACCCCAGCCATTAACAAACTTTACAATAAGAGGAGAAAGCTATTACATGATCGAACAAAATCCATAAAAAGGAAGTCACCCCGATCATTATTAGTAAAAAAATACGAGCACTCATAAAATCAACTAAGGCCAATTTTGAGAGAAAAATTGCCATGGATTCAAAGGACAATCATAAGGCCTTTTTCAGCTATGTTAGGAACCTGGGTGGAAACTCACAGATATGCTCAGAATTAGTCCAAATGATACAAAAATCACTGAACCCACAGACATTGCCAACATACTGGCAGACAGGTTCAGTGCAAACTTCACCCTCTCCCCCCCTAAAGGAGAGATAACTATCCCAGCCGAGTGTAGCCTCCCGGACATCTCAATTTCGCAGGTGAAAGCTGCTCTCTCTAAAGCTAAAAACACAGCATCAATGGGACCGGATGGTGTCCCCGGCTGTGTGCTACACGAGCTAAATGAGGAATTAAACCCGCACATAAGGCAGCTGTTTAATCTCAGCCTTACCACAGGATACGTGCCCAAGGAGTGGCGTACGGCAACTGTGGTCCCACTCCACAAAGGTGGCGCCTCTACGGACCCTGGTAATTACCGCCCCATAAGCTTAACAAGTCTAGTCTGCAAAGCTATGGAGAGGATCATAATGGAGCTCATAAACAAAGATATAGGGGACTTGCAGACATTGGACCCGACCCAGTTTGGCTTTGTCAAGGGAAGATCATGCCTTTTGAACTTGGTCGTCTTCTTCGAAATAGTCACCAAGGCCATTGATGAGGGAAAGGCAGTCCATACAGCCTACCTTGACCTTGCAAAGGCTTTCGACACAATACCCCACTCGGGTATTGTAGAAAAACTTACCAGCTTAAATGTAAACCCATATGTCACAAGATGGGTTGCAAACTGGCTTAAGGACAGAACCCACAGGGTTAGAGTTGCTGGCGCTGTGTCAGACTCCAAGCCGGTCACAAGTGGTGTCCCACAGGGCTCGGTCCTTGGCCCCCTATTGTTTGGCATCTACTTCTCAGAAGTACAGGCCAACATGGGAGGACTTTGGCTGACAAAGTTTGCAGATGACTGCAAACTGGGCGCCATAGTGGAAAGTGCATCGGACACTGATATCCTTCAGAAGGGACTCACGGAAACAGATAGCTGGTGCCAGAGCCATGGCCTGAAGTTAAACGCCAAAAATGTATAGTCATACCCTTTGGGAAAAACAAGGTAACCCCAAGCTACCATATAGGTGGCAATCCACTAAGCACAGAAGAGGTTATCAGGGACCTGGGGACCCAGGTTGACAGTGGCCTTTCTTTTGACACTCACATTGCTAAAGTGGTTAGAAAGACCTTCTACATTGCCCACCTGATCATGAAGGGATTCACATCCAGATCTAGTGAGGTCATTGTTCCCCTGTACTCTTCACTTATCAGACCAATGATCGAGTACAATGCCCCATTCGGGATGTATCTCACCCGACATCTGCAGCAATTGGAGAGACCCCAAAAGTTCCTCACCAAAAGGATAAAGGGACTCCAAAATCTGTCATATGCTGCCAGATTGAAGAAACTCCAGCTCTATTCAGTCGCATACCGTCTGCTCAGAGGTGACATGTGCCTGACATACAAGGCCATGTCCAACCCGGAATTAATGGACATGCTCCACCTCAAAAAATCCAAATCCACCAAAACCACTAGAGCAAGCGACTTAAACCTTAGCACGGATATAAATAGGATGTGCTGGAGGGATAGATTTATCACTCAGAGACTCCCTATGCTGTGGAATAAAATCCCGGTCCATGTGAGGCAGAGCACCTCGCTGACTCTGTTCAAGAGAAATCTAGACCTGTGGATGGGAGATCATAGGTTTACCCTGGGAATCATCTCTGGGTCACTGCTGGACAGAGGCACAACAAACTAATGGGCACAGTATTTTTTCATATAAGGGGTGGCGTAAGCCACAATAATTTGGGCTAGGCTTATAAATGCCTTAGGGCAGATAGCCTAGTATAAACCTATGAACCTATGAACATAGGCATTATGGGGGTAGCGAGAGCCTTTGCCAATATCTGAAAGCCCAGGGGTGACAGGTGCAGGCCATCCCTAGCGAAGCAGGTGGTTCAACAGAAGATGAATATGTGAGGGTGTAGTGCCTGTGATTAGTTAGCAGTAGCATATATGACTGCTCACGTGGACACATGCCAGGTAAGTCATATGCAATGTGTCACAGGCAACGTACATGTGAACAGGACAAACAGTGACATTCTGTCAAGTGAGACATGGACATACATATAGTAAGCTATGCAGATGGCACTAGGAGTCCACAGAAGCTCTATAACTATGCATTGCAGGTGGGATCAGTATTCCAGGATAATTGCAAGCAAACATGCATGCAAACAAAGCTACAGTAAACAGGGCTGCATGTAGTCCATTGTACAACAAACAAGCTGTACCACTTACAGTAGGTAACACTGCAAATATGCAGGCACTATGCACATGTACATGGAAATACACGGGTCAGATGGCTAGGGTCCAGTCTCAGCACACACAAGTGTACAGACCATGAACAGTCAGGATGTACAATAACTGGATGGAAACCCATGTGCTCAAACATGCACTAATACACATGTCAAATAACAGACACTGAGCATTCACTCAGTGGTTCCATACTTAGTAGGATGTATGCTACCTGGCCTGCCACCACAGTATCCCTGACATATATGGGGACTCTCCCTCCTGTGACAGTTAGTTTTGTGTGTTGGGGCTGTCTAGCATGGTATGAGATGTGAGCTTGCAGTGCTAGGGTGCTCCTGTGTGTCCTGTACCAGTCGTGTAGTACTGCACACATATCAACATCCTCAAACACCCGCATTGCAGAGTCCAGTGTGGGCAACATGCCACTTGCAGTTTACATGTCCATCATTGTGTATTACTACATTCATTACCATATCCCCTGTGCTACCTATGTATGTAGCCTTCTGTCGACATCCTTACCACCAGTATGCCAATATGTGCAGATGATACACTATGGTACTTACCATGGGTGTAGACAACAGTACATGACAATCACACCCTTACTGCATCAGGCATGCTGTGATATACCCACAATTAATTCAGCACACAGTACTGTTAACAACATGATACTATTACTACACGTCTATGTGGTCACCCTGTGCATCAGCAACATGTTAACCTGTACCTGCACAGTTGTTACAGATTGCAGGAGGTGGCAAAGTTTCATCATATGCACAGGGTGTGAACTTGGTATGCCTGAGTCAGCCACCGATACCACCGATTGACATGTATGTGTATGTGTGTTGGTGAGGGACAGCAGTAGAAGGTGGGGCAATGTTGATGCAGTGTGTGCGTGTATGCGGTAGCCCTAGGTGTTGTCAATTCACATGTGTGTATGGATGCACACAATTCCACCTCTTGGCTGCCATATACTGGTGTTTGTGGACAGCCACAGACTGTACCTGCCAGGTTATACAGATCAGTGTCTCTGGCCACGGACACGGTACCTGTGCCTTGCAGGGGTGCTACGGACCGTATCCCGTACCAACCCAGACTGGGTACTGTCATCAGAAGCAGGTGTTCATTGACTGGACACAGATCCCTGTCGGGCCTGGCCAGAGCCACGTGTCTCCTGGGGCGGTCTGATGACAGCACAGACCCAGCATTGCTGGGGCTGCTGCTGGCACTATGGGGGCGGCCATGGCCCTGTTGTCGTCCATGACGACTGCCAGCTGCTGCTGTTGCTGGCATACGCCCACGTCGACGCCTCAACCATCCACCATCACCCTGGCTCATGGACATGTAGTTGTGGAACCGGTCTAATATGTCCCCACAACGTCTGTCTATGACATCGGTGAAATTACGGATGGCAACCGCAATGTCACGCATACTGTCAGTCATGGCTGTGCGACATGCTGTCAGCTCCTTCAGACCCTGTCTGGTGTACCGTTCCATACGATACTGTGCCTGCATGACAGCCCGAAACATAGCTGAGGTTGTAAGACCTCTGTGGGCACGTCTGACAGGGGCAGTACACCCACGGATGCTCCCACGAGAACCCCTGGACATCTGTCTGTGTGGTACCATCTCTGGGCCATGCCCATGGCTGCTGTGTGGGGAGGCATGTGCCACAGATACCACAGTACCCTGGTCAATGCCCACTGTATGCTGTCCATCACCTAGGTACATTGGTGACAAAGGGTGTATTGGCAGGATAACTGCGTGCATTGATGGGGTCGACAGCTGTGTACTGTCAATCGGCTGACCAATGGCGGACCCTGGCATACCTTCCTGTGCCATTACACAGATGTCATCATTATCAGTACTCATGGCACCTGATTCAGGTTCCCTGCTACATGACACCAGAGCAGCACCAGAACCTGTGGGAGGGAAACAGGAAACACAGTTTACAATGTCTACACATTACCAGTGATGCAAACATCCACACATGCACAGGTCCAGACATGCACACATGCACAGATGCACAGGTGCACACATGCATTCATGCACACATGCACAGGTGCACACATGCACACATGCACAGGTGCGCACATGCACAGGTGCACACATGCACACATGCACAGGTGCGCACATGCACACATGCACAGGTACACACATGCACACGTGCACACGTGCACACATGCACACGTGCACAGGTGCACACGTGCACATGCACACATGTGCACATGCACAGTTGCACACATGCACACATGCACAGGTGCACACATGCGCACGTACACATGCACACAGTTTCACACAATTGTACAGTACTCAGTATGCGTGATATCAACACACAGACACACCTACATGCATACAAAGAGCACTACTAAGTGAGCCTAATATTACTATTACTATCAAGACTATTACAGGTATTGTTAATACACACTCACCAGCATGGATAGGCTGCATTGCTGTTACACCGGAGAGACCTGCAAACGTGAAGAAACTAATGTCAGTGGGCACAACTGTGCCATTGTTACTGAGTATGATACAGGTCAGTAGTACAACAGTCACCTTTCACAGGTCAGCTGCTAATATTGAGGATATCACACTTTCACATTAAATACTATGGTGACAGCTACAAACCAAGGACATACCTCACACATGCATTAACTACCAGTGTACACAACAGTCAACTATACATATGGCATATTACCTGCACGCTCACTGTCTTGCTGCTGCGTGGCTCCAGCCTCCATCATAATGCATGTCTGCTGCTGTTGTGGTTGCTGGCGGACTGGAACCACTACACTCATGAGTAGTCCCTCCAGTCTGGTGAGTGGGGGATGTGTAGCCACCCCACCACCTGTGGCAACCTGTTGCCTGTGGATATCCGACGCACGCTGACGGACATTTCTGATTAAATCACTGCAGTGATGTCGTACCTGCTCATATGTCCTATTATGCGTGCCTATGTCATTTACCCGACGGACCAGGTCTTGCCACAGTGCAGCCCTCTCCTGCTGATTCTGGCTGGTGTGGGAAAAGAGTATTGCATAATCCCGCACCAGGCTCTGGTGTATCTCCTCATCCTCAGCTGTGGAGTAAGCGGGATTCCGGGTGAGCCATGTACCTGAAAAAGAAAATAACCTGATATCAGCAATATATGTCAGCAGAATTTGGCACACATACTACACATGCTACTCGACTGTTATGATACAACATATCTCACATATATAACATCTGTCTGTCTATTGGTGGATACACATGTAAATGGCCAGGTATCAGTGCTCAGCCAGCAACTGTGCAACAGTACCTGGCACACTCCATACGACATACTACCAAACCCCAGCAGTCAGAACAGTGATTCAGGTCAAGAGCACCTCCTCACTCTGGGGGTTTGTATCTAGGTACTGTATGGCCTACATCATCAACTACTGTGAGCTGACCAAACACTAATTGCCCTGGATAAACATATCCCACCTCCACCACAAGCACAAAAGACTATAGTGAATAACATTGCAGACGCAAACTTTACACTTTGTAACAGTGACATGGTATCCTTTCAGCCCACTGGGCCAGTGGCAGATACAACCCACAATGCTGACCCCTACACAAATGCTTTCTACAGGCATCTCTGAGAATGCATGGATCATGCAATCCCATATATGACCAAGACACTCTCCACAAAGGGACAGCATCCTGTCTGGTGGACCCCAGCCATAGACAGATTGTATCACAAAAGATGTAAGCTTCAGCAAGACAGAGCATAATTCCATAAAGGGAAGGCATGTCTGAGCAGCACTAGTAAGGATCTATTTTCCATCATACAAACATCCATGGGCAACTTTGAGAGGGAAATCAAAAGGGACACTACAGATAACCAGAAAGCCTTCTTCAGTTATGTTAGCAACCTGGTCAGAATCCATCCCCTATGCCCATAGTTAGTACACAACAACAAATATTTCACTGAAATCACAGATATTGACAACATTGTGGCAGACAGGTTCAGTGCAGGTGTCACCCCGCCCTCTCCCCCAAAATAAGACATAGTTATCCCAGCTGACTGTAACCTCCCTGTCATCACAGATGTCCAGGTGAGAGCCTCCCTCATGAAAGCAGAATACACAACATGACTGGGACCTGATGGTATCCCCAGTTGCATGCTACATAAACTCTGACAGGAGCTAAACACACATATAGAAGTGCTATGTAACACTAGCCTGACTACAGGATATGTATCTGTACACTGGCGCACAGCAGCAGTGGTTCCACTCCACGAAGGAGGCACCTCAACATACCAATACAATACAACACAATACATTACATTACAATACAATACTATGCAATATGCTATTGCCCCTGGGACTACAGCAGCATACTGTTCTGCTACCCTGACCATTGTGACTCGTGGTGTGATGGTACCTGCTGCTGTCACACAGTTACACAGGGTGACTCATATGGCATATTACCTATGTGATTAACATTCAGCAGGGGTATGTGTGACATGTACTCATGGGGAGTCTTGCTTCTTAACACTGTGTGGTTTATTGCAGGGTATGTCTTATCTGTGGGTAGGAACTTTTACCTACACATGTGCTCTCTATTGCAGTGGCATGGACAACACACAGCAGTCATTTAAGTTGTGGATGGTGTGAGGTGTTACTATGGTTGTTGGACATCTGTCATGGGTGTGACTTACGTATGTAAATCCGGGAGTGGTAACCTTTATGTGGGTAGTATGTGTGTACTCTGTGGTGTTGTCAGTCACTGTGCATTGGTAATGTGTTTGAGTGCATTGTCACAGTGTTGTACATGTCACTGTGTCCTTCTCCATATCTGTAGCTGTCATGTGAGGTCCATACCATGGCATCCATTATGTGGTGTGGAGGGGTACACTGACCTACATGTCCATAGCTGACACACCATGTCTGCTGACACATACCATGTGCAGGTATTCCAGGAATAGTGTGCCACTGTGAATATCATTGGGGCCACTATTGTACACATTTATGACCCTGTTCACCCCTGACACATGCAGTGGTGGGCAGTCAATCACATATCTGGTGGTTACTGGTGTAGGTGATTTGAAATGGGGTATGGTACTCCGGTTTTGACACTGGTGTTCACTCCATGCTTTTGTCACCAGGCACCTGTTGCAATACATCTGTACACATGTGCCTCACTCAGAATATATATACATCTCTCTCTCTCTCTCTATATATATATATATATATATATATATATATATATATATATATATATGTGTATATAGATATATCTATATGTATATATATATATATATATATATATATATGTCTGTATACATATACACATATATATATTGATGTACATATATTGCTATAGATGTGGAGGGGGGGACACAGAGGGGGTGAGAGTGACAGAGGGGGTTGGACAGTTGAGGTCATCATATACAGTCATACCTGTAGATAGTCAGATCAGTCTGTCTATGTATATGTATCTACATATATCTATATCTGTATGTGTGCATTACATATATATGTTTGTACATATTCTATCTACATCTGTCTATGTATTTCTACATCTCTCTCTATGTATGTATACATATATGCATATCATATATATATATATATATATATATATATATATATATATATATATATATACATACACACATACATACATATTTTGACATACATACGTATCCATATGATAGACAGGTATATCAACATGTTTGTCTACCATACTGTATACACACACTAACATACTGCTAAACATACATAACTGTGAAACCTACTTTGTACATTTCACTACAACCTACAGTCAACCTACATTGATATGTGCACATAGATGCTCTCACATACAAATGTATGTACAGCCTTCATTGATAGTTGCTGTATGCCCCCTGCCCTTTACACATCTTCATATACATATGGATACAGACCAATGACACATATGGAGGGTTCACAGTATGTAGACCCTTATAGTATTACTTTACATTACCTGTGTTTGTCACAGCTGTTTGTGTTGCTGTCTGGTTTTCTATCCTGCTGCTCCACTTCCCAGTTGTCAGCTTTCAGGTGGCTGTTGCTGAACAGTTTTGTTTGTGTCTGCTTAATTTCAATTTTCTCTGTCTCTGTCTCTCTCTCTCTCTCTCTGTCTGTCTGTCTCTCACGTCCTCCTCAGGGTGCAATGAAAGTATTGCATGTGTGGACTGGGAGTACAGCATACTTTTGTAGGTATCTGCATATGCCCATATGATGGCCTCTGCACCAATTGTTAGCCAGCATTTGCTAATTGCATGCAGCCAGTTGTGTACTGATTGCAGTTCTCACTGTGATTTCAGAACAGTGCTATAAAAAGGTATGTGAGATAGACGTAGCCCTTTCAAATTTTAAAGGCAGGGACCATGCTGGTATGCTGTGGACAATGTTCTGTGAGTGTAAAGGTTGGTATCTCTCTCATATTTCCAGCTGTGTTGTAGATTAACATTCCTCCATTCATTTCTCCAATTTCCTGTACTAACTGTGTATGTACACTGACACCTACAACTACTACTACTGTTAATGTGTGTGTGCTTTCCTTTCACTTTTGCTTGCACTTTGTTGGTAAGGCTTCAATATTTGCCCTTTACAGTCACTTCTTGTATGCCTGCTAGGTGTCCTGACTGTAGTGTGCTGCTGTAGCTTTCCTATTTTCCATGTACATTCACACCTTGGAATGCTTGCTATATCTGCTACGGTGTTACAGCATGCAGTGTGGTCTGGCCATGGTGTGGGCCTTGACATCTATTAGGGTATTTGAGTATGCTGCTGAGCAGGCCCCAGAGACTCTCAGGTTCATCTGTTATCTGTCTCATGGAATGGTACATATCAGTGGGGTACACCCATTAAATTGTCTGGTATGCTGCAGTTGTGACTGTGGGTTAGCATGAGCATATGTATTAGTACACTTATTCTGCCATGCAAGTGGTGAATACTTTCAGGACTCCATAGTTACCATTGCATGTGTTGTTACACCTTTCTGCCTACTGTTTGTACATTTCACATGGAGTCTGTGGGGCATCCCTGTAAGTCATTCACTGTTGCTATGTCTAGGCTCTTAACTATTCAAATATGGTGGTGTCAGACCTCTCGTGTACAATTATTTGCAGGTTGTCCTCATTTCTGCCTCATATTTTGGTCAATATCTCATGCACAGCTTTTCCTGGCAAATCACTCTGGGCTCAAGTCAGAATATAGTGACAAACTTTCAAGTTTCAGACTTCATACCCTTCTAAACATCCCACAAAATGCAGACCCTGTTACTCTCTGAACTGTCTGCATTTGTTGTAACATTATTTGTAATGTGTCCCTGGTTTTGGGCCTTTGCGCCACATATTTTATTACTTGGTCCGGATGTGTTCCTGTAAGAGGTTGTGGGGTATGGGCAGTGATTATCCTGCTGTGAGTATGTGTGTGGCTTGCAAGGTGCTACAGTGACATTATTACCTACTAGCTACCAACTAGCATGGCTGTTTCTGTTCACACACTACTATTATGGAAATCCACTAGTTTTGACAGTAATTCTAAATGACATGCTTTGTGTACAACACATCCTATATTCCCTTTGCATTCATTCCTACTATTACATGATATATTTATTTTAGCACAGTGTTCTTGTATAAGAGTCATGGCTTAGTGGTGAGTCATGCAGACTACTGTTTCCAAGGTCCTGGGTTCAGGACTGCCAGTGGGATTTTATTTTGCTTCTGAACTGACTACAGGACCTGTCAATCAAAGTGACTAAGGCACTTTTAAGCAGTTGTAACCGGGTTAGTGCTGGTTTGCGCGGAGCTCACACATGCGCACTGGAGTTTAGCTCCACGCACACATGCGCACACCCGCTTACTACCGCTTAAACGTGCTTACTCTTGCGCACACCTGCGCTATTTTCTTTGAAAGAAATGAAAATGAGGAAACAGGAAAGTGGTGAAAAAGGGGTCTCAAAGAGGATAAGACAGTAGGGAAACAAGCTTTGGTTTTGCAGGAGGGGGATGTAGGTAAGGCCCATAGCTGCCCATTCCTTCATCAGCAACAGCTGTGCATATCTTTGTAATTTGGAGTGACATTTGATACCTTCCACCCCTGAGAGAGGTGTAAGGACAACAGTAATACTTGTTGTACAGCCAATTGTAATTGATAGTTTCCATGTCTGGTAGACATATGTGCGGAATGGGCAGCTATGTATGGGGCGTAATTTTTTTGTGGGTACAGAGTGCCCTTTTTTTTTTCAGGTGAGAGTGGGTATGTCAGGTGAGGGAAGTCGGTATAGCTGGGGAGGTAGGTTGGGTAGGTCAACAGACAAGACAAACAAGACGCATACAGGGGCAGTGTATGACACGTGTGAGGGGGTTACACAATTGACGGGGATGGAGGTTTGGATATCCAGAGCCCATGAGCCCACAGATGGCAACAGTGGAACTGATATCCCCACCCATGGGCAGTTGTCACTGTTCCTTCACTGCCCAGGACGGGGCTGTGCTGGGGGCTGTGTAGGCCGGGCAACAAGCATGCCCGTAAGTTGTGCCACCTGTGCCTCAAGCTGGCGTAGGGGCTCAAGAACAGAGTCCCAGATCTCCCTACGTACCACAGTCTGGACGCTATGGAGGATGAGTGGTGGTTCTCCTCCGGCCACGCTTGCAGAGCGGGGACGGGCCCCATCCCCTGCAGCGCTTCCACCCACAGGTGGAACAGGGCCACTGGAGGAGGGTCCAGACTGGGCACTAGCGCCAGGTGCACTCGCCAGCTGAGGTGGGAGAGGTGGGTCCGCTGGAACCCGCCTTCCCTGTCGTTCTATGTTTTGCATTATGTCATGACAGTTTGGGTTAGTAACATACAATACCATTCGCAATTAGTTGTAACAGCATGCATTAGTATTCCCATTAACCAAACACCCAGATATTCACACCATTGAACAGCAAGCATACATTTGCATAATTTGAACAGCAATACACAGTCCAACAACATGCAGGGTTGATTGATGGCAACAGGCCATCAGGTTTGAATGTATGAACAGGGCAGATGCATCAACAGACATGCAAATATTTAGGACCCATCAGGACAATTTTCCAGGGGTGTTAATTGTGATTGCACATACCATTTTCACGTGGAATGAATTATATGTGGTTATAGGGTGGGGTGAAGAAAATAATATTAACACCTTCGGATACCAATACATATGCTGTACATTTCTAATAGCTACAGATATATACACACTACTGTTCTAACTACAGTTTCCTATATGATAACTACTTCACTTTGGTGATAGGACTGCTACATCAATATACATTTTATTGTTATTCATACACGTTCATATCTGGCTTTGTTCAGCAACATCATCATGCTACATTTGCTTTATATAGCTATAGACAACTGTGGATGTTTGATATTTCAGACAATCATACTATCTGCATATTGCAGACTGAGAGCAACATATCCAGATTTTGGGATACACATTCCAGCTGCAGCAACACTTTGGACACATTTTGAAGTTTGGTTCTACTTGTCACATTCATTTCATTCTGTACTGACTGCAGTATACTTTATACAGGGGTTATTACTACTTTATTGGTGGATTCATAACTCTTTCTCACACCTTCTCACTTGTTTTCACTTTACTATTCAGGATGGTACTTATTCTAGGCTTTATTGACATGTTTTACCTGTAGTTATTACAATCCTTTCCAGCAGTCTCACTTCTGTCATGTTTCAGTATTTCAACAGGGATACATTTCACACATGTGAGTTGCTCATCTTCTGCAGCTGTACTTTTCAGCCTGCTGCAGGTTGTGCACTATGATATTATAGGTGGGGCATCTTTATTTCAGAATTTATTTCAGACATTTTCATTTTTCTGTTTGGATTTCAGACTGCAACACACTTTTGTAATCAAGCAATACTTGCAAACACTTTTACACTGTTACTTGCACATTTTATTACTTAGTGACTACACTGCACTCTTTTGCTAACTGTCATACTTGTATATTTCTTTACAGTTACTGGGAGTGGATTACTGACCTGCCTGGTGGCACAACCGCACCAGCCTATCGCCATAGGCTCATCGGTTCGCAGAACGGACACCTGCAGCTGTAATATTGGAATACACATCTCCATAATATCAGCTAATTTAATTTCTTACATACATAATTAAATGTAACTTACTCAGTAGTGGGGCGTTGGGCATTTGCCGGGCCTCCTGGATCCAAAGGTTTAATTGTTCCTGCTTGCATCTCTTCATGTCCGCATGGTGGTGACGGACCTGCTCACCAGTCCTTGGAATCCCTGTGGCACTGGTAAGATCATGAGCCAACCGGTCCCACGCCTCAGCCCTATATGCTCCCCACAGGACCTGGCCCTGCATGAGTTGGGCCTCATGATTGTGGACTAGGAGCCAGACCATGTATCTGGACTCCTCAACACCCCACCTCTGTGCTCGAAAGCAACTACCCTCACCTACACCTGACATTCTGGATGCAAGTCAGTTCTACAATCGTTTATGCTGTGTATTCCCGCCTATGGGGCTTATATATGCAATTTTTCCCGCACTTATCTGTGATTGGCCATTTTGGAATTGTATCCACTTCACAAAACCTGCTTTGTCATGCTCCACTTTCTATTCATTCCTATATATTTGCTATCACTGCATTTCTGAGTACAGCTGTCATAGCTTAGTGGTTCAGTACCTTGACTATGTGACTATGGTGCATGGTATCCTGGGTTCGAACCTGGATACTGCTTTTTATATTTTATGACTGTCTAGACAGGCTAGGGGGGTGTGTCTGTGTAAAGGCAGTTTTGTTACAACTTGCTCAACGTTGCCCGCCGGTTAGCTTGTTAGCGCGGTGCGCAGGCTTACGCCTCATTTGGCTGTCAGCGCACACAGTACGCTCAGCTCAACAAGGGATACACGGTTTGAGCATGTGAAACCACTGCTCAGCTACGGGCACTCATTTTGCACCTGTTAAACCACTGCTCACCTACGGGCAGATGCACTCACCTTGTTAAACTGTAGCTCAGCTATAGGCACATCTGACATTTTTTTATTGTTTTGTTACCTCACATTTCTTCAAAATAAATGGACTATTTCATTACATTTTACATAAAATGTGATTTTATATGTGTACATGTTTGTCAGGGACTTGTTTCGTGCTTATTTTGCTAAAAATAAAAGTTGGTGGTGTGGGGGCTCAAACCATGAATGCCTGCTCTTCAGCTGACATCTCTACCGCTACACTATTGCTTCTTGGCTTACTTTGCATATTTAATTCTTATATGCTTTCCCAATGACTGCTAACTGTAGCTGCGTTACGGGCACGCCCACGCAAACGAGCGCACTCACGGGCAAACATCTTTACAATTTAAAAAAAATATGTAACATGTTCATTTATATATTTTCTGTTCATAGTCTGTGGGGGCATGTGTTGTGTTGTGTTTATTCACATTTCCGTGGACTCTGTCATGGGTGTTTACTTTGGGCACTTTTACTCTTCTGGGGGTGTGTCCGCTTGCAGAGCTCGGCCTACGGACACGCTCCCTACTGTCTTACATGGACCGTGTTAGACTTGGGTGTGATTCAGCATGCTCTCATGAATATGCAGAGCATGCTGACATCACTCAGTTTAACTGCAGCCTCCATGTAAGAGTTATAACTCTTACACGGAGGCTTTGTGAATCCTGCCCTAAGTTTATAAGAGCAATATTTGAAAATTGTCCTTATTTTTGGGCTTGTGTCTCACTTCTATGTATGGCTTTGTTCAGATTTCTTGCTCTGAGGTTGAGAGGTATGAGTGTCAGAGCCATCACGGTCAGCCAGAGACCTTTCAAATTCTGACATACTTGTTGCACCCCACTCCCCCATGTAGTGACTCTGGATGTGTCCAAGCAAGGCAAGGAGCAGTTATGCAGTGCAAGTGTGCAGAGTATTCCCCCATCCAAGGCAGACACAAGTACGACCGTGGCTTTTCATCTGTCCTTGATTTTGCAGAATGTTCTGGTTTTCTGTCATATTTTTATACTGTTGATTTATGCTTCTTTGTTATTCAGAAAATGCATGCTGTCGCAGTGCCCTGTTGCTCTCTGTTTAAGTAGCAGTGCTTTGATGACCATCAGGTAAGCTTGTCTGAGATTGTAAGATGCAAGTAAGCTTTAATAAGCATACTGTTAAAGAATTACCAACATTGAAAGCCTTTTTGTTGTTGCCATGCAGAGAATATTTACATAACTAGATAATGTATAAGCCTTAGGTATTGAAATGCATATGGCAGTATTTGTAATAAAGGACAGGATTACAGTATTTTCAGAAGTTCATTACATTTGTTGGAGACTTGCAGTCCTCTTTGCAGGTTTTACCTGTAAACTAAACAGAATGCCAATCTATCATGTGTGGTCCATAACTTGTACAGTAATCCTTTAAGCAATTTATCTTGAGCTTGTTTCTTGTTTGCTGTTCATTTTTTACTTTGATCATGTCTTCCCCATGAAACAAGTAGATAATTGTTGGCAGGCAGCAGGTCTTTTTTGGATAAGAAACATTTTTGCAAGTAGGGGTATCACAGAGATTGCTACTTTCAGCATGTTACTTGGTAATTTTATAAAGCTGAATATAAATTATAATTAGAACTGCAGTGCAAGGAGAAGTGGTATGAGTTGAGTGCTGCTTTTTTTATACTTGATTTTTACTGGCATTCCAGTAATATATTTAAAAAGTAATTTATTTTTTCATGCCTCACAACCTTTGTGTTTCCATCTAGATATTAAGTAAGCTTTCATGTAGCGAATGCATTGAAATATTTTTTTCTTCAACACTTCATTTTGTCTTGATTGGACTCTCTTAATGACGGTTTGGCACCCAGGGAAAGTGTATTTAATTAAAGTTCCAGTTATTGTGGTTTTGAGCATAGCCCCACCCCTTTCAAGTTGGACACACCCCTTCCCATTAGCCCCACCCATTCAGCTGTCTCCTGCAGCCCCCCTTTAATTTGAAGTCACCAGCCACCACTGGCTCCTATTACTATTGGAACTGTCTGTGTATCTTTCTTCCACTTTGCTCTCATTTTTGCCAGCGAATCCTGATATTTTATGACTTTGTGACTCTCTCTGGAAGACACTGTAATTACTGGGTATAGTGATTTCAGTGATCAGTGCTACTTTGTCTTCTTTTCGTGGACCACTGTATCTGTTTTTCTTGCATCTGCCTTTCGAACTGTGGGTAATGGGTGATCCCTTGTGATGTAGATGTCTTCATTTTCTGTGATGCTTTGTGGTTCATGTTTCCAGTGTTTTTCAACTATTTCAGAATTATAATGTTTGCACAATCCCCAGTACAATTGCCTTGTCACACTATTATGCCTTTCAGTATACAGTCCTCCTGTTATTAGTATGTCACAACCAGCAACAAAGTGTGCAACTGTTTCCAATTCTGTTTTACAAAACCTGCATTTGTCTGTTTCTCCCACATGTTCATTGGACTTTGTAAACCAATGTGTGTAGTCCACTGTCTTGGGCCGCCAGTATTAACCTTTCATTTTCTGGTTTGAATTCACCTCTCCTTAACCATTCCTGCATTTGATCCTGATCAACACAAGGTGGTTCTGGGAATTTTCTGTACTTACAACTATATTTATGCATTTTCCACATTTCTTGCCTTCTCATGTGATCCTTCATCTTATATTCTTTCTTTTGTTCCTTTGCACATTTAATTGCTGCCTGATTTTTATCTACTTCTGCTTTAATTTGCCTTTCTGCTTGATGTCGATATGCTTCTGCTAGGCTAAGCAGGGAAGTCATCTTCGACTTATTCTCCTCAAGTTTCAAAACTTTTACTACATTTGGGTCTTGTGAGGTCAGCAGATGAGTATGTAGTCCCATGATTGCAGACTATACATGTAATCAATTTCAAGGAGGCCCATACCTCTTTCGGAACAGGGAATATATAATCTTGATATGCACTAATGTGTATAAATCATTTGATGAACATGAAGCATCCTTCTTGTTTTCATCTCTAATCTGACAAGTTTTGGGGGTTAGGACAGGAAGAGCAAATTAGTTTATAGGCTGAACTTTGCTCCTAGATGTCAATGCTGTTTTTAGGATTAATTTAAGTCTTCTAAAAGATTCCTTACTGAGTTTTATTTGCATTTGTTAATGTTTTATTGTTGATCCTTCAGCACACACACACTTTAACTGGTTTTGATTGAAGCAGCCAAATCAAATGGAACAAAACAGAGCAGCCAAGAATGGACAGATTTCTGGCCATGTGAACCTGGCTGTTGATGATAGATGATTGCACTGTTTAAAACAAAAAGAGAGTTTCAATTTTTACCATGCCAGGGACTGGCACACTCATGGGGGCATGCAGTTTCATTGGGGGGGGGGGGTGCCCTAGTGTTTCCTTCTTTTTTTTAATTTCTCCAAATTTTTTGGGTTTCTGATACCATGACGAGAAAGGACCCCATTCTTAAGTCATAGTATGATTAAACATGCAAGTGTTTCTCATGTAGCTCTACCTCTGTTCACACATACCTATAGCAGTACCAATTTATCATACCCAGTTCTTGATAGCAAAGTTAATGTGCTCCAGAAAGACTGATCCAATTCATATTGCTTCATAAGGTCATCAGCTTCTCTCTCTCATTTTAGTTTGTCCCAGTTTTCTTCCACTAGGAAGTGCACGCACACAAATTCACGGACTAAAGTACTTGAACCCCTTTGAGTCCCAATAGTATTCTATGCCTTTGATAACTTGCATATTATTTCCACCTGTAAGTGAGAAAACATTGATTTGCTAATACTCATTTTGTAATTTCAGCATTTACTAAGTGGACAAATGAGTCAAGCAAAGACACAAAAAGGATTCACAGGAGAACTACATTTTTTGAGACCTTTTTGTTTGTTACTATCAGAGTGTATAATGCAGCAAATAGGTTAAGTAATCAAGTAAAAGAGATAGTATGGATATTGCAACACATTGCTTGGGACATTAAATGGATTGTGCAGTGGGTGCTGAAGGAGATAATCCCCCAACTCGTATTTATTAAGATACATGGCTAAGCTTGCAAGTTTAAACCTTGGGATGCTTTCTTATAAATTTGTATTCAAAAGGCCTTGGAAACTTAAATACATTTTTTCGTTTCCTCCATTTTCCCTGCTCTTCATTGCTTTATCCCTACCATTTAAAAGAAAGATGCGGCACATTAGTGTATGTCGTATGAATTGTTAGGCAATTCCTGGGTTGTATATTCTTGTGTTTCTTCCACTGATCCCTTCAAATTTGGAGCTTATTTTTATAATCTAAATATTTGGCTGTTATTTTTGTGTTAATTATTTAACATGCTTAAATTAATCTTTTAAACAGTATGCAGTTCATCATTGCAATATTTGATATTCATTACGCCTGTAATAACAAAAAGGGTGTAAATGAGGTCTGGGCACAGGATAATTTGTCCAGAAGCACTGCCGTTTAAGGATGGGAGATTAAGCAGGTGACTGTGTGTGAACGTGCATAGGTAGGGAGGGAGGACAAATAAGGGTTAACTGTTGGAGAGGAACATGAAGTAGGGAGGAAGTAAGATAAAGGAAG
>NC_056749.1:662652268-662724768 GCF_019279795.1 Protopterus annectens | reverse complement strand
AGACTCATTCCTTTCACATGGGGGTCTTTACCCAACCATTCCCAGAAATTAAATATTCTAACTCCATGGTCATACAATTATGGAGAAAGAAGATAACTCCTGCAATTGTATTGAACTGTTGCATATAATATAATTGGACCACTGTAACCATTGATGAAATTTAGCAAAAACCACAACATGCGTTTATTGCCAAATCTACTGCACCCATATATGTATCTGTCTGTGTGTGTGATTTTGCACTGAAGATGCCTGCACGGTGAAACCTGTTTGCTTGTTCTACAGGCTATGTCCTTATTGTTCATATGTACATTAATATATTTCGATTTGGATTAAATATGAGTTATCAGCCTTGAGTGGTATATTTACTACTGGTACATTTACGAGCGAGTGCTAAGAGGATTATTGTGGTGTTGCATCTCACTAACATCCCTGCACTGCTATTGTTCCAGAGTGCCTTTCGGCCTGAGCACCAATTTTGTGGAGTGTGTGTGTGTGTATATATATATATATATATATATGTATGTATAAAACACATACATACATATATATATATATATATATATATATATATATATATATACACACACACACATATACATACAAGAAATAAATGGTCATAGCTTCTTAAAGTATGGGAATGATTTTTATTTATAAATTGAATGTATTGGTATTTTTTCTTTTATTACATAAATCTTCATTTTGCATTTGTGATCCCATAAAATTATAAGACAATTGGTAGTGAAACAGAATGAAGTTATTGTGGGCAGTCATGCTGATTGGCATTTGATGTTATTGTAGTTAATTTCAGCAAGTAAGTCTTGTTTCTGTTCTTGATACAAAAGCTAATATATTTTGAGATGCATTATCCTTGCAGGCTAACAAGATATAATGAAGTAATATAATTGAAATAATTCTACCCTCTATACAAGTTCTAAATTGGATCTGAATTAGTTTCTCTGCAATGGATTGTAATCAGTTGCACAAAAATACCTGGAGTTAAGTTATGCTGTTTTGACTGAAAGTCTATTCACATTAGGACAGCATGATTTTAATAGTTCTAAGGCTGTAGCTAGTTCTGAAACCACAATACTGAGAATAACCTTGAAGAATATATTCTTTTATTCGCAGAGTTCTGCTTTTTGTGAGGAAGAAATAATTTTTTTTTAAATGAAAAATATTGACGCTGTATATTTTAACAGTCATCTTTGCTTAAAAATTCATAAAGGCAACAATGACAGAGATAAAAGGAATTCTAAAAACAGCAAAATAGTAAAAATGCACGAATTAGATAATTCTGGCTAGATACTTTGAATAGTTGTACAAAAGATGTTCTTCTTATATTTATTTATTTATATATTGTTTACTGGGTTAGTACCACAAGGCCAATGGCCTCTTATAGGTTCATAGGTAGGTACTAGGCTATCTGCCCGAAGGCATTTATAAGCCCAGCCAGAATGTGTTGGCTTTCGCCACCCCCTTAGATTAGTTCCCTGTGCCTCTGTCCAGCAGAGCCGTTGAAGTGATCCCCGGGGTAAACTTTCTGTTTCCCATCCACTCATCAAGGTTTCTCTTGAAGAGGGTTAGTGAGGAGCTCTGCCTAATGTAGATTGGAATCTTGTTCCAGAGCATGGGAAGTCTCTGGGACAGGAATCTATCCCTCCAGCATGTCCTATTTATTGTTGTGGTGAGGTTTAGATCCCTAGAGCTTGTGGCTCGAAGGGATATGGTTTTCTTTAGGTGGAGCATGTCCATCAATTCTGGGTTGGACATGGCCTTGTATGTCAGATAAATATTCATAGATTACTACTAAGCTAACTGTCCTTGTGAGACATTTTAAGCCTAGCCAATTATCCCTTGTGAGACTCAAACCCTGCGCCTTGTGTTTGTAAGGCAAACAACTTAACCATTAGGCCACCCTGGCATTATTCATGCTGATTAGGGGAAATTTTTCCAGGTCACCAAAGAACTTTCCCTACTCTTTTTGATAAGTGCCATGTGATCTTGACCATGAACTGGCACAAATTCAGATGTGGCCTTGGTTAAATATCTCATCCAAAAGGACCAGTCATTTTAAATGTGGTTCACTACATCTTTTAATGCTGATCATTTCCTCACTGGTAAAGATGCCATGACGTTATATTAATTAATAGGAATGTTCTTGTAATCTTGAAAGATTACCTCAGTTAATAAATAACCATCTCTAGTAAGATTATCTGATTTCCTTTCATGGATTTGTAGGTGAATTTATGAGGTACTGTAAGGCAGTGGAGCTGACATATTGCCCGTCACAATTCACAAACCATAAAAACCTTTGAGTTAAATTCCTGAAATTAGTTGTCGACTGGCTATGAAATTTGTAATTCAGGAACATATGGTGTGCATGCCTCTGCCCCAGCCTCAGTTCTCAATTTATGAGAAGATCAAAGGAGACAGCATGCCAACCAAAACTGAACAAGTAAGCCAAAAACCAGTACAAGCAAGTCCAGCAACCAAATGAACAGATGAACAAGTACCCAGACTACCACTCTTTATAGAGTGGTGGTCTGGGTACTTGGTCATCTGGTCATTTAGTTGCTGGACTTGGCTGTGCCGGTTTTTGGATTTTCTCAGTTTGAGACCACAGCTACAAACGAACCACACCTACATATACATATGACAGTTGCAAAGCTGCTATACTGTTCAGCATTACACAGCTGAGCAACAACAATGACACAAAATGTAAGTTGTGATAATTAATATTCTTTGATGTTGATCCGTACAAAAATGATGTGGCGTGCATCACAGTACTTTGTGTACACGTACAGCAGAACTACCTCCTGTGTTATTACAACACAGCAGTGACACTAATCCACCACTAGTGGGTGTTAACATAAGACTGGATTTTTTTTTTGGATATGTCACTTTCTCTTTTATTAATATTTTCTAGGTTTCTAAACGTATAAAAATGGCATTCAGATTTTCAAAAGCATTTTTATACAGTGCATTTGTCACAACGCTGCCTTAATATCAGGATTATGTTCTTTCTTTTTTTCTCAAATATTTTTTTTATTTTCAATTAAAATAACATTTACATAATATTTTTAAATATTTTAACCAACTATATACAATATTTAAAATAACCTGACTTTCAATTATATACACTGTATGTTATTAAATATAGAATTAACAGATCAGTTATCAGAGATACAGTATTGATTATTGCAGTGTGTCCAACAAAGATATAACTTTCTTCCAGGGATTATTTACCAATGGCCTGGGATAGATTCGTAGTTCTTTGATTTTTATTTCCATCAATGCAGTTGTCTTCAGTAAAGTGTAGAGTTCTTCTAAGGTCAGGGGTGTATTTGAATTCCATCTTCTGGTTACGCATTTCCTAGATATAGCAAGTATTGTCCATAACAAATACATATTTGTCTTATTCAGGTAGGGACCTTCATTTACATTTAGAATTATCAATAGTTTAGTTAAGGTAAATGATTCATTAAATAAAGCTTGTAAAAAGTGATTGATTCCATTCCAATATGATTTAATTTTATTACATTCATAAAAATATGAAACCAGTCTGCTTTATTTGACTTTTCACACCTCCAGCAAAAAACATTTGTAATAGTACTGATCTTTTTAATTCTATCTGACGTTAAAAATTCTCTATGTAAGTATTTCCAGTTAAATATTTTCCAGTATTGTGTGTTAGAGGTTTAATTAACTGATAGTAAGATGTTAGTTTTAATTTATTTTGTTAACTACAGTGAATGACCTTTTGTTAAGAACTGCCAGTATGTTGGTTTGGGAATTGTTTTATATGTTATTAAACTCTTTATATAGATTTGAAATGGAATTTTTCTTTTCACAACTATTATGTATAAGTTCATACAGAAAACTTATTAGATTTGGAATATCTTTAAACGAGGAATAAATAATTAATTAATCTGCATAACTCGAATGTACATTAGAATGCTTTGTAAGGTTAACCAGTCCTGTGTTGGAATATTGTAAGCAGTTTTTATTATATGTATATCTAAAACATTTAATTTATTTTCACATTGAAACCAGCATAAGAATCTATTTTGTTCCCAGGAGGTTATTGTTTCCCTATATATATTTTGTGAGGAAAGTTCTTAGTGATGTAAATGGGGTTAAAAGGTCAAACCAAAGTTTTAGATCTATGTTTGCATTGATAAGTTTCCTAAAGGAATTAATGTAATGATTAATCAGTGTTGTTTTAGAAGGTTTTGTTATATTATATTGTATACTTATGTATAGCATGTACCAGGGTCTGTTTGATTTGTCTAGTATTAAAAACATTTTTAACAGATTAAATTCATTTGTTAATATATCCATTATTAATTCTTTCCAGTTGGCAAATTAATTTGGGTTTATGCAGTCTATTGTAGTTTTAAGCACAGATGCTTTTATATATGTTTCTATTTCAATCCTCCTCGTTTCCAGGGTCTAATGTTATGATTTAGAGCAACTCTATTCTTTTTGGGATACCATAAAATTTTATTAAACATGAGTTTATTTCTTTAAGAATGCATCTTTCAGGAATTAACTGTATTGCTAGTGCTACATGTAGTATTTTTGGCAATAAGACCATTTTTATTAATTGCAATCTGTGGATTCTTTAATTCTAATATATGCTGATTACTCGTTTGTCACAGTCATGGCCAGTGAATCAGAAACCTCTGTGAATCACTCCACATCATGATTGCAGTGTGCCAAGGACAGCATTGTGTGTCATTTCAACCATGTCGTACATACAGCTAGAAATACGAACAAACAATCAAGTTAAGCAGTTGTTTTTACTTATATTTAGGTATCTCTCACAAAAACTGTCTATATGTAATGTTTATCTCATACAACTTTTCCCCTGCAATGCTACACAATTCTTTACATCTGCAGCTGCACCTTTTATAACAAAACTATATTATATGCAGTCAACATTATTGATATTTCAACATTACTATTAGATTTACAGTTAACTATACAGATTATTTTCATACTCTACTGATATTTTCTATTTATTACTGTAACTTAGTACTAGTTTCTCTTTCTTCAGAAAATGAATGTCTGACTAGAAATGCTACTCCTTTTTTATGCATTTTAGAATGTTAACTTCAAGTACACATTTTCAGTTAAAGTTATCTGACTGTGGAAGCTCATGTACTTGTGCAATTTTTTAACCTTCTTTTGTATCTGTCTTTATCTATATAGCTATATATGGATTAAAAATGTTACTTATTATAGAACTCTGGTCTTCTCACTGTAACCTGGCAGCCCACTTGGCCAGCTGGTCAGCACTATGCTTCTGCAAATTGTCATACATGTGACGGTGATGTTGACCAGGGCAGGTTGTACCAGTCAGGTTTGACAGGTGGTCACCCATCACCTGCCAGATATTTATTTTCTTCAACATACTGTGGTGCATGCACACACACATCTTCTCCAGGTACAAGTCATGCAAAAAGTATTGCATTACTACGGTCTCTTTCTCAGACCTACCAGGAATGTGGTCACCTGCCTTCACAGGTGCTACTATCATTCCAAGTGCCCGAAGCAGAACGAGGAAAGTATTAAGGAGAGTTAAGACCACTCCTTGTTGGGTGTGACATCACTTTGACCAGGTACTGATAACATTGGCAGATTTGGTGGAACACACAGTGTTTTTTATTAAAGGAAAACAATTACCTGACCTTTCCATTAGTAATGGATTATTTCTAAGTGTATCTATAATAAGTGTTAGTAATGTTTCTTGATTACACTACATTTTTTTCATTCTTACTATAACAGCAGACGATGTCAAGCAGCGAACTGGGACATATTTGCAACCCCCTCCCCAGTTTTAATAAAGATGGTGGAGAACGAAATGTCAATAATTATGTGAAACATGATTTCTAAGGCTTTATGGTATGCATCACTTGTTAGGATGTGACGTGTTGGATAGGTAGGGATTAAACTTCACATTGCTTGCACACTTACATTCAGATGACTCCATTTTTAATTTTACAAGTATATTCTTTATTGGCTACTTTAAGCTAAGCAGCACATGTCTGTGAACCACTTATCTTTGCAGCAGACTGCTGTGAATTTCTTAAATGTCTGCAGTGTCCACATTTGTTTCAGATATGTTCATCTACTATGGGACACAGTAGCGAAAATCTAAAATACACTGATGTACTACTTAGCACCTTTGTGTAATACTACGATTCAGAGACATGCATATAAAGTAGTGAAATCTGCATACTAAATATGTAAATTGGCCTGAATTTACACCACAAGGTTTAGCTGTGCCATATTGGCTCACCAGTAGCCAAGGCAGGTGATAAATTTGTTAGGATACTGCAGACATCAAAAAGTAAGAAGAACTTTATAACTTATTTAACACTTATAGGTTCATAGGTTGGTACTAGGCTATTAGCCCTAGGCCCTATACAAGCCTAGCCAAAAAATTCCATGGATATTTCTTCCCACGATATTTACTTCCCTGGACCCCTGTCTAGCAGGGTGACTGACGTGATCCCCGGGTGAATTTCCTATCTCCCATCCTTATTAAGCAGCAAATTAATAGTTACTCTCGTAATGTTGTAAAGGTTACTTGCAATACATTTTGAAATATAGTGTGCTTTTAATAATACCATTGAATGATTGGCAATTATGGCCAAATGCTTGCAGTTGTTTGACATGTGGTGCTGTACAGTGAAATTATAATAAATAATCAGATCATTACAGAAGATTCTGATTGTGCATACTTGTAAAAACTGATTATTGCAGTTGAGAATGTGTACTGTGCAGAAGGTAGAAATACACACATTTAATGAAAGTAATGTTTTACTACTGTCAGTGAGGGAGGAATGAATGGCAGTGGCAGATAGTACCACAGTTTGATTTTGGTGTAATTACTTTGGTCATTATTGAGTAAGTTGAAGCTGTACCATTTACATCACATTTCAGTTTGCTCATTTACTTCTGTTGGTGGCAGAAATAGCAGGCCAGTCATTTATAGTTTAACAGCTGATGTCATCCAGACAGTACTGTGACAAGTGTATGACTGTAGCCCTTTTATTTATTTATTTATATATTTTTTTCTGTGTAGTACAGATGGAGATTGAAGGATCCAGGCATAGACATGATAACTTTAGCCATGAGGAAAATTGTGCAGTTAGGACATATGGAAAACTTCTTTTAGGTGAAGGGGGCCCAGATAAGCCAAGATGAACAAAACTGAAGTTAGTTACACACTTTGTAAGTATATCCTCACTGTCACACCCACTGCTCAGAAGGGTGTCTGAATTGTTCTTGTGTTTTCCTTCACTCAAACTAATCATTCACAGTTGCAAGCCATTAGCACCTAACTATGGTGTAGAGCCTACACTGTGTTTTTATCTGCTAAACAAAGTCTCAAGTTTGTTTTTCAGCAATTCTAATGAGTTCACACTTCATTTGCATCTTCATAGTGCCCAGAAGGTTGAATCTACACTATAAGAGGTAAACGTGTAGCTAGGGAACTTGAAGGTGAGGAAACTTGTGTATTTGGACACAACAGAAGATCGGTATTCCTTTGAAGGTGATCCCTCTGCAGAGAAGCCATTATTTTGCTAAGGTATGCTTCTATTATTCAAGAGCTTGCGGTGGTGATGCTGCAGTAGCGTTGTTGCCTCACAGTAAGACGTCCTGTTCGATGCTCAGCTAGAGCGTCTTCTGTGTGGAGACATGCGTGAATGGGTGTACCTTCATTGAAGGTTGTGCATCAGGGCCGGCAACTCGGCATGTAAAAATCTACTGCCAATCATTAGCGGACCGGAGTTCCGCTGTGGCGACCCCTAACCGGGAAAAGCCAAAAGACACAACATGCTTCTATTATTCAAGAACTTTTTAGATTTTATAAACTGTTACAAATGTATTATATTTGTGAGATATACAGGTTATACTTTCAGCAAGAGTATTTTCTTAACATTTCTTTGCAATTCCATATGGTATTAGAGAGACATGTAATGTACATGTCACTGACACTGGTGTTATGCTTCAAATAAAACCAACTCAATTCACCATGGCAAGCTCACATGAAAAATATATACTAGTTGGAAAAAAAACATAAAAATACAAACATCACTTTAATAAAACAAGTAAATACAGAACAGGGTAAGTATTTTTGAGGTTAAAATGACAGCTTCATCAGACCAATTTAAACTAATGAATAACACAATGCATATTTAATAGATCGCAGTCACATGTATACTACTCATTCATAAAACAAAGCTTCATTCACAAAAAATGACAAATCAAATTAGTGCCTTAGGCCACATGTTTTAAGTATGGGCTTGATGGACAAAGCTTCATCCAAGGCTGGAAACCTGTCGGCTTTCAAACATAGGATCCATCTTAATTCAGAGCATTCAGTCTTGTTCTTTACATCACTGCCCCTTATATTTTCAGTAACCACCTCTAAAACCAAAAATTTAAAAACATGATTCTTCCCATAATCATTAACATGTTTTGCTAGGGCATTAGTGAGTTTCCTGTTGTAAATATCACCTACATGCTCAAGAATCATATCTCTGAGAGAATGATTGGTCTTTCCAATATAGAAGCAGTCACAGGCAGAACATTGAGCATAATAAACTACATTCTTTGCTTTACAGTCTACATAGAAATCAAAAAATAAATTATAAATCAGCAGAGGGTATTCAGAGGAGTGCTAATGGCTTATGAATCTTTAAGAGACTTAGTAGGATATACATCTAAGTTCTCATTTCGTAACAATAAATCATTGAAATGACAACTGTGTTCTAGGCATTCTGAACATATGCTTAGTTCAGATCGCAAGGGTGCTTTTCCCTGCAGATCTTGCAATGCCTGTGATTATATATTTATTAAGAGCTCCTTTGAATACACTTTTAATAACTGGTTTTTAATAATTGACTTAGTTTCTGGTGTTTTTTTCAGGAGCATCCAATATCTGTTATAACGGGAGGACATAGTCGCAGACCATATTGCTTTGTCAAGGATGGGTTGTACCTGTCCCCCCTATGGTTTTGAATATTGGATAAAACATTTATCCACTCCCTTAAAGCCATTTAAGGTAATGCCAAAAAAGCAAAAAAAAAAAAACTACTAATGTAGTTCAAATGTCTACAATCAGCTTTAAGGTATTAATGATTAGTGCTCAGAGACTCAGCAAAAAATGTCACACCCTACAAGCCCTGCAGACTCTGGAGAATATAGGCATCTGTGCTGTGACCAAGGCTTGATTTAAAGCCATAATAAGTACTCCAGAAATACAGGGCTACAGTACCTCCCACACAGACCAACAGCAGTACAGACTGCAGCCAAAGGTGGAAGGGTTTTATATGTGTTAGCAATAAACTCCAGGTTGGTTAAACAGGATGATACCATGGAGCTCACCCATGTGCAAGTCACTATAGGTAAGGTGCCTCACCATATCATGGCTAGCTACAGGTCAACATCTATGCTTATAGACTTGTAACTCTTACCTAATCTACTAGAGTCACTCACCAGCCCACCAAACATCCTATTCACAGGCGACTTTAACTACCCACCTATACACTGGGACACATACACTGCCTCAAACTCACAGGCAAAATGCTTCCTGGACTGTATTAACATAAACACCATGGAACAGGTAGTGCTTGCTCCAACCAGATGATCAAACATACTTGATGTGGTTCTCACCAACACTGGAGAGCATTGCTGCCCCCCCCCCCTTCGCCCGTGTCATTCCCTCACTAGTGAGGTTGGATCACAGAGTTGTCTCATTTGAAGTAAAAATCAACCTAGAAAATCCAGCTAAACTAGTAATAGTAAGAAACTATTCAAAGACCAACTGCATCCAGTTTGTCAAAATCGAAGGTTTTCTCAACCCCGAGACCACAGCTACCTATGCAGAATTATTCACTGTACAAACATGCGAATTGCTGCATAGAGGATGCCATACCTACCAGAAATGCACCCAAAACAAACCCTGAAAAGAAATTCACTGTTGGAATCCCCACCAATACAGGATGTATAACAAAAGATGAAAACTTGTGTCCAAAATCTGGAAATGCAATTCCCTTAAAAATTAATACTGTCTGATACAACTAAACAAGAAACTAAGAGGTCTAATTAAGACCAACAAGGCCGACTATGAGGTCAGGATAGCCTTTCAGGCTAATGGCAATCAGCCTTCTTTGGCAATGTCCAGAACCTTAGAGGTACCATGTAACAGTATGCTGAACTGGTGGTGAATGGTACCACCTACACCAATCAGGGTGACATAGCAAATGTACTGGCTGATAAATTCATTTCAAACTTCAACCCCTCCCAATTCCCTCCCAATCCCACCACGTGAAATCCCCTCCAACATACTTCCCCCAGCTATCAACAGGACCAGCTGCTGGCAGCACTCTCTAAAGGAAAGAACACCTCCTCCATGGTTCCCACCAATATACCTGGTTGCTTCCCGAACAGTCTAAAACATGACCTGTCAGGACCACTTGAGGCATTCTTCAACTATAATCTTGAAACAGGCTAAATTCCAAGTGAATGGGGACCACAACAGTCATTCCACTCCACAAAGGTGGACCATCAAGTGACCTAAGGAACTACAGACCCATGGGAGTTTAACAAGTCTGATATGCAAAGCCATGGAATGAATTATCATGGAAATAAACAAGGACAATTGCAACCTGCAGATATTGGATCCATTCCAATTTGGCTTTTTTTAAGGGCATGTCATGCCTACTTAATTGGGTAGACTTCTTTTAGAGGGTCACCAAGGCAATAGATGAGGGTAAAACAGTACATACTGTGTATCTTGACCTGGCTAAGGAATTTGATACAGTACTCCACTCAGGCATTGTTGACAAAGCTCTCTGAGCTAGGTGTAAACCCTTACTTAACTTGCTGGATTTTTGGCTGGCTCATAAACAGGACCCAAGATATCAGGATTGGTGAGACAACTCCCTACAGGATACTGGTCACCAGTGGAGTACCCCAGGGCTCCAGATCAGGCCCAGTCCTGCTCGCC
The DNA here is from genome assembly GCF_019279795.1 of Protopterus annectens. Classification (NCBI taxonomy): domain Eukaryota; kingdom Metazoa; phylum Chordata; order Ceratodontiformes; family Protopteridae; genus Protopterus; species Protopterus annectens. Next base: position 662,713,742 of record NC_056749.1, on the reverse strand, counting down.
ATCTACTTCTTGGATGTCAAGACAAGCATTAAAGGCCTCTGGCTCACCAAGTTTGCAGATGACTATAAATTGGGAGTTATTATAGATTCTGCTCAAGACACAAACATCTTGCAAGTGGGTTTAAAACAGTCAAATGACTGGTGCCAAAGCCATGGCCTAAAACTCAATGCCAAAAAATGCATTCTAATGCCTTTTGAGTGACTATCAATGCAAGTTCATTACTCCATTGATAAAACAACCTTAAGAGCTGACCCAGTAGTAAGTGATCTGGGAACATATATAGACAGCAATTTCACCTTTGACCAACATAATATAGCTAATATAATAAAATCATGCTAAGGCACTAAAGTTATAGGTAAAGGTATGGCATCCAGGTCCAAAGAAATTATAGTTCCGCCCTATGCTGTCCTTATCAGACCTGTCATTGAATAGAATGCCCCCTTTAGCATGTATCTAACCAGACATTTGGAGAATTCAGAGCATGAATTCCCTATCCTATACTGTGTGCCTAAAGGCTGTGTCTCTGTATTCAGTCTCATACTGGCTGCTGACAGGTGATCTTTGCCTGGTTTATTGGGATTCCGGAGACCCATCCCTGATGGATCTGTTGCACATGTGCAAAATAAACAACATCAGAAACACTAGATCTGAGTATCTGAATTTCATTTGTGACATAAACAGAACATGCTAGAAAGACAGATATGTCTCCCAATGAATCCTCCTACTATGGATTATGCTCCCCTATCCATGTAGAACAGAGTTCATCCCTGACCCTATTCAAACAAAACCTTGACAATTGGATGGGAAATTGTAAATTTACCCCCAGTCTGGCCCTAAAGTCCCTTATGGACAGAGGCTGTCAATAATAATAGTATTATCCTAATTAACACCCCTATACAAATGTTTAGCTTCCTGCCTACTAACATGCCACCCCTTCATATGATAATTGAGATACAAATGGTTTTGAGTACTTGGTTAGGCTTGTGAGGGTCATTAGCTTAGTAACACCTATGAACCTCTTTCTTTCTTGATTCCATGTCACTCTCCTACCTTCTACAATAGTCATGTCAGACTACTGTAGGTCTTCCCACACACAATCCATCCATTTGCTAGATGCCCCCATTTTGTCTTGCCTTCTTCCTGTGCCTCACAAATCTTCTCCACCAGATTGTTTTCTGTTTTCCTGCACATCTGAGTTACTTTGGTTTCTGCTCTGATGTCCTTATTTCCTCATCTGTCCCAAAGTGTGTATCCTACCACCCATCACAAGCACATCATCTCCATCACCTCTAGTGTCCACATCTTCTTTGGCTTCACTGCCCAGGTTTCTGTACCATACAGTAGTACTGGTCACACCACTGTTTTATGCACCTTACTTCTGAGCTTCTTTGGCATTTTTGTGGCATACACTGGCCCTGACACACTGTGCCAGTTTTCTACAACCCCTCTGATTCTAACGTTGATATCCTCATTCAGACTTCTTTTGTCCTCAACCACCCTTTGCAGATACCTGAAGCTGTTTACCTTGTTATCACCATTTTCAGCTTTTATCAATTTCCATGACCTACTACCATGACAATTGTCTTGTCTGTAGTCAGTTTTATCCTGTGTGACTCCAGTTTTACTTTTAATTCACTTATAGTTTACTAGCCTTCATGTTCAGAGTCTACATACAGCAACAGCTTTGTTGAACTGTCCCTTTTGACCATTTGCTTGTTTAGTCCAAACCAGTATATTAACAGCAGTGGGCTTGTAGCTGAACACTTATGCATACCAACTGCCAATGGGACCCCCATCTGTGACTCCAAACACTGTTTGTACTTGTGTCATTTGGTCCTTGTACATAGTCTATGCAAATTCTGCCAGTGATTCTGGGACTTCAGACCATCACAGGACTGCCCAAATCAGCTTTCTTGGGACCATTTTATATGCTTTCTCAAAGTCTAGGAATGCCCAATTGGACTCTTTCCTCATGTCTGGCTTCTTCTCAACTATCTGTCTCATTGCAAACATGGGGTCAGTTGTGCTGCATCCTAATCTAAATCCACACTGCTCATTTCTCATTTTAGTTTCTCCTACTCTTCATATTCATTTATCAGCCATCCTTTGCAGAACTTTCATGTAGTGTGATAGGAATTTGATACCTCTGTACTGCCCACAGGTGTGAATATTCCCTTTGTTCTTGTACACGTGAACGATTGTGCTTATTCTTCAGTCATGCACCTTTCTCTACATACTGATATTAGTACCCTCACTAGCCATTTCTCCAGTAACTCACCCAGCATCTTGATCATATCTGCTGGGACCTCATCTGAGCCTACTGATTTCCCTGACTTAATTTTCCTTGTGCTGTTCATTATTCTATGGTGGACTCTTCTTCCTTTGTCATTATGGGCTGTATCTGGGCAGTACAGCCTCTGTATTTTTTTTCATTCAGAAGCTGTTGTAAGCAATTCTTCCATCTGCCATTGAGGTCCTTTGACCTGGTGCATGCACTCCCATTGGCATCCCTAAATAATGGGACTCCAGTGACCATCAGCTTTATCTTTCTATCTTTGTCTTATGACCTGATAGCGTTTCTTTGTGCCATCTTACATATTCCATTTTAAATCATAATAGCACAATAATATTGTCTAAAATTTCATACCTGTTGATGTCTTCTGTTTTACTCATAAGCCTTACTACTGGCCTCTTTCTGAATGAATGTCCTTCAAAAACATCAGCATTCTGTTTCACTTGATGTCTACCATACACTTACATCACATATCATCTTATGTAGTCCTTCTTCTATTAAATATTGTCTTGAAAAATAAGTTTGCTTTATAGACTAACTTCAGAGGACTTGATAGCAGTGATGGCAGAAGGTAGTATGCCCTTAGAATCATCTGCAGTGCTGATCAGACATTCCCACTCTTATCTTCTGACGCTTTTCCATTGCTTCTGTTATGCTTCTGCTTTCTCACTAGATCCTTCTGTGGACATGATTCCATCCTCTTCCTCTTGATTGGTTATTGACCTAAAACACCATTCCCCTGCACCACTGCAGGATAAAGCATCCTTCTCCACTGCTTCATGCTCCACCAACATGTTCACAAGCAGAGCATTATCCAGCTCTCATTGAGTCATCTTAAAGAAGGTAACCCCTCACTGACAGGTGTTTGTGTTACAGGATTCTTCCCCCATTGCTGAACGTCCCAAACCCCAAGGGATATCTAGTCGCGCCATCTAACATTTGAAAAGAGTAGGGGGAATTTCCCTTGTACCCTGGCAGGATCTTTTCTAATCAGTGTGACTACAACATCAGTTCTTCCCAGAAAATAGGATACTGGCCTAGTGAGACTTTCCCAGATGACAAGACACAAGTAATTCATTGATCTATTACAGATTTGTTACAGCAGGAAGTGATTGTAGTTCAAGATTAATACGGATTCATGAAGTAAAGGGCAGCCCTTGTAAATTATATTGCATTCTTTGAACAATTAACTGCTGCTCTGTATGAATGAGTGACCTGGGATCACAAGTTTACTGCAACCTTAACTTCGACCACCATGTGCCTCCTGTAGTAAGGAAGTCTTTCTACGTAGCACACTTGATTAGTAAAGGCATTGCCGCAAGAGAGGTTATAACCCCTCTATACTTGGCACTAATCCAGCCCATACTTCAGTATAATGCCTCATTCAGCATGTACTGTACAAAGCACCTGCAGCAACTGGAGAGGCCTCAAAGGTTTCTAACAAAGAAGATAGAGGGGCTCCTGTATATGCCTTACACAGACCAACTAAAGTCCCTATCACTATACTCCGTGTCATATAGATTTCTTAGGGCAGACTTATGCCTGGCCTACAAAGCAATCCAAGGCCCAAATCTAATGAATTTGCTGCATACCAGTAAATCAAACAGGACTAAGGCTACCCATTCCAGGGACCTAAATATGGCCTACAACTTAAATATGTCCTCCAGCATGTCTTATTTATCTCCCAGAAACTGCCACATCTTGGAACAGGCTACCAATTCATGTGAAACAGAGCACCTCTGTGACACTGTTTGAGGAACCTGGATGAGTGGATGGGGCACTGTAAATTCTTACCAGGGATAGAGGCCACGACCCTCCTGGACATGGGCAGTCATCACTAAATGCAATTTTGGGTACTGACTAGCATTTTCATGGTATTATATCAGGATAAAACAAGCTTAAAATGACCTCCTGGTCGATAGCCTAGTAGTCTCCTATTATCCTAGGATCCCATGATCCTACGTTTAGTTGTTTGTTTACTTACATTGCTATATATGTTGGTGGCGGTTACATTTACAAAACATTTTTAGCCATGACCTAGGCCAGTGCGACAATTATAAACTTCACCATAGAATTACATTTGTTAGAGATAACATAATAATATCAGAGCATACTAGTAGAAATGTACTGACAAAACATAATAGTTATCAGTGGATACAGAAGTAAATGAGAGAGTGACATTTAATTATTTTCACACACAATATATGGATTAAACAAAAGCATTATAATAGTGTCACATTAAGGTACACTCTATAAGCTAAATTATGTACAGAATAATGGCTGTTCAATTAAGTGGAATAATAATGTCTTACTTATCAGAATACTGTAAGTTAAAGCATGAGATATCCTATGAAACTGGGTGTGTGACTAGTGCATTACTACAGGGTCCATTATTGGGCCCTTTACTATTTGGGATTTTATTTTTTCTTCATCTTATTTAAGTCTTCTTTCAGTTGCCATGGTCTTTACAAATAAAACGCATCCTGCAGCTATGTCCTTTTGCTTCCCATCACTACACTATGTCCTTTTGCTTCCCATCACTACACTATGTCCTTTTGCTTCCCATCACTACACTGTGTCCTTTTGCTTCCCATCACTACACTATGTCCTTTTGCTTCCCATCACTACACTATGTCCTTTTGCTTCCCATCACTACAGCAAAAGCTAGTAATAGGGTATCCATCATCCAGGCAGCCATGAGGGATTACTTTTGTTCCTAACTCTGGCCCCAGAGACTAATGTGTATAATGGCAGAGAAGAGGATTTAATGTGCCTTCTACAGTTATGTTGAATATTCTTGTACTTGGTCCCAAAAGACTACTGCGCAGGCACTGCTTGTCTGAGCCATGTTCACAACCATAGGACCTATACCGCTTACTATATACCATCCTCCCTCCACTAGTAGGTGCTGGGTATTGCAGTGAGCCAAATCACCTCTCACTCCCCATGATGAGTGAGCACTGCTCACTCTTACCGTTTGTTTCTTCATCCATTACTTTGGTCTGTAGTTGATCTCTGGTCAGTTGGTTTGCAATCAGGATTGGAAGTCATAGGGCAGACTCAACTGTTCCATTCCAGAAGTGTCATTCCCAATACCACATTCATTGTCCAACCCTCACCATCAGTCCATTTCTGCTATGACAGTGTTTCTGCATGCCTTTGTCTGAATTTTCCTTTTTTTTCCCTATATCTTTCCTACTTTCACTTCTCTCTCCAGCCTTTCCATAATGACTGCTTGCTACCTTCCCAATCTACATTTCTTCTTTATGTACTGAAAATTGGGCTCTCTACACACCAAACATTTCCTCCCATTCCAACCTGCTATAAGTTATGTTGGGCATCTTTTCCCCTGCTTGCTATTCTCCCCTTTCTTACTTTTCTGTCTCTCCCATTACTACCAATTAATACAAGGAACTGGCATTGCACATTGCTCTTCTGACTGTCACTGAGCCACCTGGACAATTGCAAAAGGTAGCTGTATGGCAGAAGGGTTCTGTGCTGACTTGCTTTGGCTGTGACATCTGCCATGTTGGTCATCCACCATTTTGTAGCACTAGTCATCCACTGAGTCAATCTAGTGATGTTCCTCCCCATGACGGAGTGCCTCTACTTTACTATGCAGTCTTTTCCTTAGAATGAAGGTGCTGCTACCTATAATACACATCTTAGATTCATAGGTACTTACTAGGCATGTAGTGGAGGAGACCATTAAGGAGCCTAGCCCAAATTCCCAATTGTCCCAAAACACTGTCTGGTTAAGTCACTTGTTCAAGGTTACACAGCAGGCAAATGAAGGTGGAAAGATTCAAACCTTGTACCACTGGGACATGAAGTCACTCATTAAAAAGTCAGAGCTTTAATCCTCTTTGGTAACTGCCAGACTGATTAGCATTGGCTTGTGTCATGCTGCTGGCCATTTTCTATTTATCACTGTACAGGTATGCTGCAGTAGCCTGTGAATCCAAGCTAATAAGTTATGATGAGTAGCCACACAAAGTATTTTTAATGCTGTAATAATTAAATTTAATAATTTACAAGTAGGTCAGTATCTGTACAGTCAGGATTGGGGTTAATCTGGGATCAGTATGGTTTTATGTAATGCTGGGTTACATGTACACGGAAGAATATTCAGGAATGCTTTCTTGGTAAAAATATGACTTGTGATGTGAAGGTACACTAAACACAGATGTGTATTTCATTCACAGAGGATATCATGTAGTTAGTCAATTTCCTCATGAATTTCTGTTATTACAGAAATAAAAACAAGGAAATATATAACAGCTTTTTTGCTACAGTAATCCACTACTGGGATATTGGACAGAAGGCTGGGGTCAATGATTCTACTGACATTTCATGTGCAAAACGGATCTTAAAAGTATTTTTTTCAAACTTGCTATTAAGAATTTTAAGGTATCCTTAATGTTTGTCAATTTCCAGTTAAGTGATGCTCAGAATGTCATAACTAGATGGTAACAATGTCAGTTTAGGTAATGTAAAATTTAGAGAAGAGTATAGATATCGATAAACGCACACATACACAATGTGTGTGTGTGGTTCATGGTTGTGGGGACTTCCATCCATGTTAGACAGGTGCAGAGGGGCTTGCTTTGTAACTTTTGAAATGTCACTGTTTTGCTCTATGAACTTCCAAGTTTTTAGATACTTTGGGGTTCATTAATTGGGTGTTGGTCAACCAAGGCATGATTATTCAGAGTAGATCTATATTTCAGTTGGTACATTTCTTTGTTTAGTGCTGTGCAAGACAGGGTTTACTGATATTTTTGTAGAATTAGTGTGAACAGCCTAAACTTGGAATTAGGGCCATCACACGAGCATTAATGATTCTGCTTCACGCATCTTTGAAAACCTAGTCTGCGGGGTTTTGTCTGCGCAATCATTGGAAGAGTTTTAGACTTCTGATTTTACTGCTTTTATGTGCAAATAATACATCCTTTAAGAGCAGATGCAACTACTGTACCCATACATTAAAAATGCAAGGCAGACATTTGTTACAAATCTACTTACTGTCTTTAGATTAGTTTGTTTTCAGGCTGTGAAAGCTCTAACTTTATTTGACCTATTTTCTTTACAAAACTAGTGGCTCTACAAACACCATCACTAGGGACCTAAATCTATAAAAATAGGCAAATAAGACTCAGTGGAGGGATAGATTACTAATTCAATGCATGGAACAAGTTGGCTCTACAGGTCAAATGAAGAACTACTTTGGTTACCTTTTAGGCTAGTCTGGATGATTAATGTATCACAACACTTGACTTATCAGATGCTTCAATGCATTTTTTTAACATTGGAATATTACTTTAATTGTTAAAAAAGGGTGGTAAGAACTTGTGTGTGTGTCTTTGGTGAGTCTGTTAGTATATGGCTAGGCATCGTATGGTCCCTAGGATCATTTACCTAATGTTGTCTAAATCTTTCTGTATAAATAGACAATAAACTCTATGCTATAGAATAATTACTGTGATAATCTTGAAACACACAGTCTTGAAAATTAAAATCCCAGGATCATAAATTTGAAAGACCACAATGTTGAAGACTACAGTATTGAACTGCCAAGCATGACCCCCTCCCCCGAACCCATGGTAGCACTCATTTCTTGGTCCACATCCATGGAAATCTCATTGTTCCTGGGTCCACACTGGATAGACGTTTCAGTAGTCAAAATGTTTAGGTATTGGGGTCTTCAGCATTTTGGTTTTTCGATATAATGGTCTCAGGATTTTGGTATTCAAGATTACATGTTTCAAGATTCACAATAAACTGAAATATTTTATTTGTAGCTCTCATTTACATGTAGCCATGATGTTTAACATCCTGGCAGTCTGTTCACTTTCTGAAGGGTCTTTATGAACCAAATTGTCTTGTCAGAACTGCATCGTATTTAAGCAGCAATGACCAAACATAGCTCAGACAAATGTAATAATCCATTAAAAACAGATTCTATTTGGTCAGTTTTACGTATTTATCTTCATTGATCACTTGACATATTTCATATTTAGGTTGTTAATGTTTTATATTTAGATTAGTTAACTAGTGTTATAGTATTAACTGTTAAAGAAGCTGTACTGCATGTGTATAAAATGTATGCCTAGATTATGGTAACAATGGAAAAGAGTTTTGCTTCAAAGTAGCGTATAATGCTGAATGGCATTTCTGAGATGCATCAAATGTGGGTGTTAGCTTTCACATTTCCGAGGATGCAAACTCCTCCTTGCAGCCATTTAATAGCATTATGCATCTTTCTACTTAAGCAGAACATAACTGAACAGTGTATAATTGATTATTTCAGAATATAGTGCACACTCCATCTATCTAGACATATAATTCTGAGTGTGTTTACAATGATTATATATTCAAAGGTTTGACTCTAAAATCAGAGCACCTTTCTGATCAGGCATATCACACTGCAGGAATTTTTTTAATATAGCTGACTTACTGTATTATATTGTACTTCCTTCAGATATGTGCAGTTAAAACCACGTTTATCATGTTTGCTTTCAGTATATGTGCAAAAATATGTTTATACAGTGAAGTCATTTGGCTCCAAACCATTCTGTTTGTTTTTCAGATCCTTTTGCCTTTAGAACTTTTGCAGCAGAGGTAATAGAAATTGGTGCCCTCCTGGATAGATCAGTGTGCTTCAACCAAGAAGTAAAGCAGTGTTATAATGAATCAGAATTGTAACTCATGAATCAAAAGGATTTTCTTTTTATATACCTGTGCATAGGCCATAGTAATTGGAAGGGATACTGGGAAAATGTGATCTGTCTTGTTTGACTTATGATGGTCATACTGTCTTTTTATGTCATTAAGTAACAAAAAAATTGATATTGATTTTGTAGCATTGCCACTACCTTGTGCTATAATTTTTCACTTCTTCTTGTGGATTATTGATCAATAAAAGATACTACTACCTTCACACAATATCTGTAATGTAGTAACATTTATATATTACAGTTCAAACCAAAACTTCAGAATCAGGAAGTGTGATGAGAGAATTGTCATTAACAGTTACAAGGAAAGGTAAAAAAAAATAAAATAAAATACTAGTACAACATGGAAAAAAAGCAACTAAAATGCAAAATATGCCTTTAGCTATGACTTCCACAGTAATAGAATTCTGATCTGTCCCTTCACCCCATGAAAATTCTATCCAGTTTCTGTTTTATAATGTTTTATTTAAGTCTCATAAGTAACAGTTCAGGGAGAGTATGTAGTTATTTACAGCATTAACTTTTCACTAAGAGTAATGCTTCTTAAAGTGGAAAATATGTATACTTACAAGTAATACGTTTTTTATGCTAGCTTAATCATATGGTTTTCACAACATTGCACATTTTGTTTCATTACTTTTAGAATGTGAATCTAAAATTTAGTGCATCTGTATTTTTAATTTAATTTAATATAACAGCCATATATGAATGTCTGCTTAAAGCTGCTGTTGACTTAAGCATTGTATTTAGCATGGCTGGGGTTTGAAATATTCCAAATACCATCACTGCATAGAATATTTGCTATACAAATGAAAGAATGTTTCTAACACAACTGCAGTTGCAGTGTTACATTGTAAATATAACATTCTGCATTTCTCAGTAGAAGAAACTGTATTGTCCTTGCATATCACTGATACTATACTGTATTATATCTTATCAGATTGTCATAGTTTGGAAAAAAGATATTGAAGAGCAAACACAATAAGGTTATAGGAAGTTATTCTTCTGAATGTCATACTCCAGTTTGACAAGAGGCAGTACAGATCCTGCAGTCATCAAGATCAGCTTTATTTAATTTAAAGCTGTATTGCAACAGAAAGCCAATAGGTTCTTAAAACCTTAATGTTTTCAGCTTTCACTACAGTCTAATTGAGGGGTGCTCCTTCATAAGTAGTACAACTCAGAAAAATCACAGAGATACATGGATCATCATGGATCTCATCAACAGAGACATTGGGAACCTCCAAACATTGGACCCTACCCAGTTTGGCTTTGTTAAGGGCAGATCATGCCTTCTAAATCGGATGGACTTTTTTGAGACAGTTACCAAGGCTATAGATGAGGGAAAGGTGGTCCACACAGCCTACCTAGACCTTGCAAAGACCTTTGACACCATTCCCCATTCAGGTATTATAGACAAGCTTACCAGCCTGAACATAAACCCCTACATCATGAGATGGGTTGCCAACTGGCTCACGGACAGAACCCACATGGTAAGAGTTGCGGGAGCTAGGTCTGACTCTAAACCAGTTACAAGTGGCGTTCCCCAGGGCTCAGTCCTAGGACCCCTCCTGTTCGGCATATACTTCTCAGAGGTACAGGCAAGCACAGGAGGACTATGGCTGACCAGGTTTGCAGATGACTGCAAACTAGGGGTTATAATTGACTCTCTGTCTGACACAGACATCCTCCCAAAGGGTCTCACTGAGACAGATACCTGGTGTCAAAACCATGGCCTCAAGCTAAATGCCAAAAAGTGCATAGTCATTCCCTTTGGAAAAAACATAGTACCCACAAACTACCACATAGGTGGTAGCCCCCTAAATACGGAAGACGTAATAAGAGATCTGGGGATCCAAGTATTTTGTAACCTCTCCTTTGATAATCACATTGCCAAAGTGGTTAGAAAATCCTTCTATGTGGTCCACCTAATCACAAAAGGGTTTGCATCCAGATCTAAGGAGGTCATTCTGCCCCTCTACGCATCACTCATCACTCATCGGATCTATCATAGATTACAACGCCCCATTTGAGATGTACCTTACAAAGACACCTGCAACAGCTGGAAAGACCACAGAAGTACCTCACCAAGAGGATCATTGTCCTCAAACAGATGCCCTATGCAGCTCAACTGAAGAAACTCCAGCTGTACTCAGTTGCATACCGCCTACTCAGAGGTGATCTCTGCCTGACATACAAGCCATGTCCAACCCAGAATTGATTGATGCACATACTCCACCTAAAGAAAACCATATCCCCTCGAGCCACATGCTCTAAGGATCTAAACCTCACCACAACAATAAATAGGACGTGCTGAAGGGTTAGATTCCTGTCCCAGAGACTTCCCATGCTCTGGAACAGGATTCCAATCTACATTAGGCAGAGCTCCTCACAATCACTCTTCAAGAGAAATGTTGACGAGTGGATGGGAAACAAAGTATACCCTGGGGATCACTTCAATGGCTCTGCTGGACAGAGGCACAGGGAACTAATCTAAGGGGCGGCAAAAGCCAACACTTTCCGGCTATGCTTATAAATGCCTTCGGGCAGATAGCCTAGTATCTACCTATGAACATGAATAATTTGTATGAACTATGCTTTTAAATGTGGTTGCATAATGATGCATTGGTTACCACTGGTACATTATAGCAATAGCCCGTGGCTGGGTGAGAGTAATGCTGGAAGCCCAAATGATCACATAAAGCTAACCGATAAATCCAGCATTACCCACACATGGCCATGGGTTATTGCTATTGTGCAATGGTGTTTTGCTTTGTGCGGTGTTTGTGTTATTTAGATTTCTGTTTTTTTGTTATTTTTTTGCATTCATCCAATATTTTGAGAGAAAATAGTTTCAGACTTTATTTTATTTTTATTTTAATTTAAATACAATTTATTAAGTTTTCTAGAGATTTAATAAGTCAGTGTTTGTTTTATTTTTAATTTAAATACAACGTATTGTTTTCTAGAGAGTTAAGAAGTCAATTATATGTATAGTTTTAAAGTTTTCTCTCTGTTTTACTGTTGAGGTTTTTTTATATTTCTATACTGCCTGTGATTTGTTTAGATCTATGTATTTATTATAAGTAGATCTGTGTATTTATTATTTCATTTTTGAAACTGTAAATAATTTTAGGTAGTGTTTGGTAAAATGCCTGGGTTGTTGTTGTTATTTTAAATGTTTACTGGGCTGTAACTGTTTTTCTTTGTATTGATGTTATTGAAGTATAAAGTGTGGGTGCGCATGTGCATAGTGAAAAGGGGGGTGCAGTTAGTACTGCTCTCTCTGTAGTCATGCATTTTCTTAATAGTTGCACACTTGATGTAAACTCTTAGAACTTTTTTTATTTATATTTTCTTGCATGTACAGTGCTTAAGCAGGGAAAGTAGTTTAGTATACCGTCACTCAATTGCAATAGCTCATTTTGGGCTTATAATTCTCAACTGTCCAGATATTTTGCCTCATATTTTTGGTCTTTTCTTCACAAAATCTGTGTGTTTCTGTGAAATCACTGGGTAATGTAAGGATTAAAGTCACTAAATAATGACATGCATTTGAGTTTCAGACTGAATATCATTTAGGAAATGTGTGCTCACACATATCCTGTTATTTTAGCAAGTTGGTTTTATAAGAGCAATATTTAAAATGTGTCCCTATTTTGGGTATTTGTCTTTCAGTTACATCAGGTTTTGTCCAGATTTCCTGTACTTAAAGGTTGAGAGATATGGTTGTGCTTTTTGGTGTTTCATGGTGTTCATGGTTTCAGTAGTTTTACATGCTGATGTTGTTCAGAAGCTACTATGTCTTCCCTGATCTTTTACATGCAAGAAAAATCAGGTGTGTTTATTTCCGTATTTGATTTTTCTTGTTGGTAGATGATCGTGGCTTACATAGTAGCTTGAAAACAACTATTGAGAAAAATGTTAATATGTAGCATGTATGAACAGGAAAGTTCAGCTGTTCAATGATACTTCAGCTGCCAGATTTTTGCTGTTGGTATATGCTCGATTTACAACAGTCATGTTGGTTCAGCTAAGCAATCAGTGTGCTCGTTTTTGAATATTAATGACCAGTCTTCGTATAATATGGATGTTGGTTTTTCAGTATTGTTCTTTGCTGTTTGCCTTCTTTATGTATCCTACACGTCTTTCTAGTATATGGTGAGTTTTTGCTAGTTGCTACAATCTCCTGCAAAATCCCATGCACATGGAATACATGAAAAGAGAATCCCCAAATTGTTCATGCCATGTTTAAGAGTATGTGTGGGCATCATACCTCTCAATCTGCTGACACTGAACATTGGAACAGAAGCCCTTGCAAAAATAGGAACATCTAGCTAAAAATCTGACATCCAATTAGTATTAAATTTGAATATCAAATAGAACAGAAGTCCTTTCTCATTCCCTTTTCATTGCGATGTGGGATACTACTCAGGAACACATTTAAAAATGACAAAAATGTAACCCGATTATCAAAGAGAGTGTACAATGTAGATTTTTATGAACTGTATCACAAAATTCTACCATGCAAGGTCATTTTGGAGTTGCAAAATGGTGTCTTCTTTCTTAGGTTATTGCTGCTTCTATTATGTTGGTCATATAATGTGGTTTTCTGTGTACTAAATAACCTCAAAAATCACTTCTGGTGATGGGAATTCAGAAAATTGTTTGAAGGAATAAATCAAGTTGGAAAATAGGGACATACATCAGATAATAGGGACAGCCTAAATATGACCTGAAAAAAGGAACATTCCTCCAAAACAGGGACATTTGAGAGGTCTGGTGGACATGTGTCATGTGACAGACTGGCGTACTACCCAGGATTAGCTGCTGTGTCTTGTGCATTTTCAGTACTGAGATGACCTTTGGCTCCCTAGAACCATGAGTTAAATTAAGAAAGTAATCAACGATGAACAAATTAAATAGGTATATCAATAGATTGGCATGCTATATTGTTATAAGATGTCTGTGCTGTTTCATACAATTGCCAGTGTGTGGTCATTGTTATGGATAAGAAGAGCTGACTTCATCAATTTACTATCTATTCCAGATCTTCTTTTCTCCTTTCGGCTTTCCCCATTAACGGTCGCTACAGCGGAACAACAGTCTGCAGAATGATCGGCAGTGGAGATTTATGGTGTTGAGTTGCCAGTCTGGTGCTCAGCCTTCCACAGAAGGTACACACATTTTGCACCTAGGGCCAATTTAAAGTGTCCAGTCCATCTACTGCAGGTCTTTGGGATGAAACTGGAGCACTCAGAGGAAACCCATGTGATTGCATGGAGGACATGCAGGCTCCACACAGAAGGCACCCCAGCTGATAATTGAACCAGAGAATCTCTTGCTGTGAGGTGGCAATGCTAACCACTGCACCACCACAGCCACCTACTATCTAGTCCAGATAGCTGCACTATTTTCATATATATACCAGATGTGCAGTTTTGCTTTGTTCATGTTTCTTTTATTATTCAGTCATTTACCTGCAAGCAATTATTTTCAGCTACAATTTTCCTTTTCTCTTTACTTTCCTAATGATCAGTCTGTCTGTACTTTGTATATCATTTTAATTACATGAATGTGGTACATAAAAATAATGGGTCTATATTACGTCAGCAAAAACCCCTTTCAGAGAATGGCTCTTCGCCGAACGATAACCCTAACTCCCATGAACGGCCAGTTCAGCAAATTTTTTTCCTAGGGGAAAAAGCCACTTGGCATTCATTGGGAATTTGCCCTTTTCCCCACTGTAGTGTGATCTCAGAGTTGGTATATTTAGTTGGGGGGTGTGTGTGGGGCCCCCCACATTTGGTGGGGTGGGATGTGAAGCCCCCCACTTTGAAGGGTTTTAAACGTTGTGTGGTTTTAGGCTGGCTGAGCATTATTTTCCTCTAGGAAAAAAATTTGCTGGGATAGCTATTCAAGGGAGTTAGATTTTGCTGGTTATTGTTTGGCACAAAGTCATTTGCTGAAAGGGGTTTTCATGTACATAATATAGACCCAAAATAACAATTAGGAGTTACATTTTGTATACATGTTTTTCCATGTTATGCATGCCTATTGTCAGCCTTCTTCTGATCATGTGGAAAGGTTCACATCCAAACAGTGGTGAAAGGAGTTCTTTACCTATACCTCTGGTCTGCTCTTCTCCTCTTAGTACAACTGGGATGTAAGCCCACTGATGCACTTTTACTAATCCTGAGGGTCTGCCTCTGCCCCCAAGACGAGGAGCATATGTATTTTTGAATGGTTTCTGATTAGTCCCGAGTTCAGAAAAATGAACGCTACAGCACTACCTCACCATGGTTTTCACAAAAATACACATTCTGTTCCATTACTTTTAAAATGTGACTGTGAAATTCAGTATATCTATATTTAGCTATTTGATTTCTAAATGGGGCACCGAGGTCAGAATGTCTGCTTAAAGATACTGTTCACTTAAGTATTATATTTTGTAGTAGCATGAGTTTGGGATGAAAATATTCCAAGCTCTGCCATTGCAGAGAAGATCTGGTAAACAAATGCCACTGAAAGTATGTGTGACGGTATGCTATTATCCGTGACCCTCATCACTGCAACTGCTACTGAGTGCTGCCTTCAGTGCAGGCACCTGCACTTAAGGCGCAGATGTTTAATTTATACCTTTTCTCCTTGTGTCCAATACTGTGCAGCCTTAGAGGCAGTATATGTAGATCTCCGGCGTTTTGGGGTAGAAACCCACATATGTAGGAAGCAAAGCCACTCTGTGAAAAATGGACAAAAAGCATTTCCTACTGGTTTGTGCTGTTTATATAAGAATTTCTTAAGTTTGTAGTCACTTTTCCACTTACATTTTTACATTTGCAAATTTTATTTCTTGGCCAAGGGAGGTGCAGTGTTTCATAATCCTTTCACAGCAGTGCAGATGGCTCAACCAGCACCCTGTACCATTCCTCAAACTAGCAGCCCCCCAGCTCTTCAAGTGAAAAGCAAAAAAAAAGTCTGCTGCTGCTTGTACTGACACACCAACAAGGTTGGCAGGTAGATGCCACATCCCCTCCCTTCTGTCCCAGCTCTTTAATAGAAGAGCAGAAAAACAAAACAAACATGTCTGCTTCTTGCAGTGGCATACCAACCAGGTCGCCAGAGGCATGCCCCCTCCCTCACCCGCTAGCTTTTCAATAAAAGACCAAAAAAGAAAAAATCAAGCACATGATCAGAATGTGGTGCTCCTTAAATGCAGGAGTTAGTCAGGTCCCATTTCTGCACCCTGCATCTGGTCCTCTTTCTTCACAATTTAGTAGCAAGCAATTGTTACAGTTAGTTTTGATCACAGATGGAATGCTACAGCACTCAGATTTTATTAAAAAAAAAATCTTTTACTTTTAAATTGTTTCAATTTGCAGTCAGGTTTGACCAGAAATGCAATACCAACTTTTAAAAGCCAGTACTGCAGTGAAGAGTGATTGGGAATGGGGATGATGGATTGGATGGCTGATCGTACCCACTAACACTTTGCGCCTGTGGCAGTTGCCCCCTTTTCCCACCCTAATTACACTACTGTGAGGAAGACTGAGGATAATGAGTGATTAATGTGGTTTACAGTCAAAATGTCGACATTCAGTTGCACGACAGCCTCCTCCTCGAACATGGTAGGAGCAACAGTCGGAATGTCGATGTTTATGTGTAAGTCTGTTCAGGACGTACACAAGACAGGGACTTGAAGCATGGTTGGCAATGGGAGTTGCTAACATTAATATGGACAGAAAGTTGTCGATCTTGCTGCATCGAACTTATGGCCTACTTAATATGTATGAGTCAAGGATATGCATCGTTGAAATCACCGTTTGCGGTTGTGATTTTTGTTCTTTTGATAGTAAACCAATTAATGTTTGTCTTCAATACAGAGAGTTAATAACAGAAAAAAGAGAGTTAATTCTGGGGTAGTTTGAGGTATGGTAATTTACCTCTGAGATGGAGAACTGGATTAGACACATGTACAGCCAGATTAGATAAGTCCAGCTCAAGGGGAGGTAGAACATTTTAGAGGAAAGGAAGCTGGTATACTGGAGGTGACAGTGAAAGGTGCAATAATGGGGGAAGAAAGCACTCCATAAAGATGGTGACATGGAATATGGGGGCAATGTCCCGATTATGGAGTAGAGCAGGATTACATTAGAGTAATGTACTAAAGCCTTTAGCAATTAAGAAGAGAACTGCACAGTGGGTTAAAACCCCTTAGTTGATCTTTACATATTAAGTTATCTCAGTACACCAACAACAGAGCTCAAGTAAAATGATCACCCAATCATGACTGTATGTGATTCAGAAACAATACGCACAAGTTACTGTCTGATCCCAAGTGCATAACAGTGTAACTTCTAGTAGTATAGTGCATCTGACTGCACCAATTCCTCATTCACTGCTTTGTTGACAGAGCTAAACATCAGCACAGAAGTAAAAAAACAACCAACCAAATATATATATGTGTGTGTGTGTGTGTGTGTGTGTGTGTGTGTGTATATATATATATATATATATATATATATATATATATATATATGTATATATGGTTTACTATTGGCATTTCGAATCCACGTTGGTCGACCATTTAGAATGTTTACCCAAAATGTTGAAAAGTAAACAAAAGGAAAGATGAATGCATCGACCACTGCGGTTCGATATATTCGACATAGCAGGAGTTGATGTCACTCACCTCCTGCTATGCACATTAATGTCCTGTTAAACTCTACAGTCAGCATTACGTTAATTCTATTATTTTGCAGGGGTCTATGCCCCCTGGAGCCCCCACACTAAATATATTAACTCCAAGATCGCACTACAGTGATGAAATGGACTAATTCCTCATTCCTCACTGAACCACGATCTCCCTGCACAATGTCGAACCCAAATGTTTGAATTACACTACCTGTTCACTGTAGTGTTGTTGATGCATTTTGGTTCAACTTCTGCCAACTTGAAACTATCCTGCTGGCAACAGAATTCCTTGTGCAGCTGAGCTTGGGAGCTTCCACACCATAAGATTCTATCATTAATGTGTTATGGTCATGACCCTTTCTCCACTGGCAGGCCTAAGGAATAGAAAACGTTTATGAATTATTGTGTGGCATGACAGCAAGGAACAGCAATTTAGTAATCTAGTTCCAGTTTCTGATCCCTTACCAATTAGCTGTTCCCTGCTATGTTGTGTAGCCCTATCATGCTTCATAGTATTTTCCTCTGTAGTACCATTGTGCACCACTTTGTACAGTAGGCCTCGATGGTGCAGCAGTTAACATTATTGTTGTCTTACTGCAAGAGGTTTTCTAGTTCGATTCTCAGCTGGACCACCTTCTCTAGAGTCTGCATGTCCTCCCTACGGTTGAATGAGTTTTAAAGACATGCAGTAGCCGTGTGTATGTGTGTGTGCTTACTGAGAAGGTTGGGCGCCGGGTGGCAACTTGACACCGTAAAAACTCCACTGCCAATCAGTCTGAGGATGGTGATCCACTGTGGTGATCCCTAATGGGAGAAGCCGAAAGAAATTTAATACCACTGTGTATAGTAATATGTATTATATGCACATGTGTCATTCATAAACATAGTCATTTTTCTGTTCGTCACTGACCGTGATCTGTGTCTGTGAGGTATGGTATTGACAAGTGCTGTACTAAACATACAACAGACAACTGCACTACATCCTTACAGCTAATCCAGAGAAACTAAATAGAAGGGGTGTATAGACCAGCATTAATAAACAATATAAACATTAGAGATAAGTCACAACTGTTGACCAGGGAATATATAGAAAAAGAAGTAAAAATTGCAAGGGGGGGTAGAATTAGTCCCTTATTTAAAAGCTAGAAGAAAATGGAATAGTATTAAAAAATTGTAGGAGTGGGCAATGGTGCATTTAGGAAGAAATGGAGAACAGAAAAAATGTGGGGATTCAGGGGGATAGTCATGGGTATTCTTCTAGATTCCACAGGGAATGAAGAGGTCTGGGAGGAGAGCCAAATTTATAACAGGTAGAGATTCTGATATAAGCTAAAAAGGAAGAGGAGGAGGAAGGACTGCAGAGAAGAAAAGAGAAATGGATTTGGTGTATTCATATGTGTGGTTGTACGTTAACAGTTTAGCATGCAGGTGATACAAAATACAGAACTATAATGCCTTTACTTGTTCGTATTTCTTCCTCACATCAGCATGCTACTCATGAGACAAGGATATGCTGGCTATGGAAACAGCTTTGCTATGCAGTAGTAACTGCAAAAAGAAAATTGATGCTCATATTAGAGTTTCTGAGTCAAACTTCCAGAAAACTTAATTTAAAAAGTTGGGGAGAGAAACTTTATATCTGTCATCCTCCCTACGTACTTGAAATTATACTTTGTAATAGATACTCTGGTATTACTACATAAATTGAAATCATTATAAAGTAAAAAGAAAATTAAAAATATTTAATGTTTTCAACTATGTCACACATTCCACAGTTAGGACAGATGAGCTGTTTAATACTCTTTTTAAGTAGTAGTAAGCAAACCATTAAAAAAAATCTAGATAAATAAACAGTAATCTTGGTAAAAATTTCCATTTTCTCTAAGTTTGTACAACTTTTGTAATATCTGCTTGCTATTCAGGGCCTGCATGGTAATGTGTCACATTCTACCAGCTAAGAAGGCCACACTCATTTTAATAATCTTTAGCACATTGTGTGCGATTATTTTTACACCCCATGCAAAGAAATCATGTGTTTAGATGGTAGAGGTATGAAACTGAGACCTTCTTGTCCATATATACATAAATATATCATGTACATAGCTGTATGCTTTCAGTGATTAGTCATAACATAAAGTCTAGTGTAAGAGAAGACGAAAGTTGCTATGCTGTTTTTGAAAATGGTTATCAATGCAAAAAGATTTTGTTTATTGCTTGTGGTTTTTGCCTCTTATGCCATCTCCTGAGCCCATAGTGAACATGCTTTCTGCAGTTCTTAGTCATCATTATCCTGGATGCCTCTGTCCAGTGAACACTGTATCACTGTTGCGGCTCATATACTCTAACCTAGGCACACCTGCCCAACTGCAGAAAGATGACACATATTAGTACTGTATGTGTTGTTATGAAAACACTACTAATATAAAAATGAGTAGGAAATGGAACATCATGGCAGCCAAGAAGCTAACAAGGAAAATGAATTATAGCCTCACAGCTGTCATATGGAGTGAACATCTCTGAAAACAACACACGCAAATGACACAATATAGTCCAATGTACATTCTCAGTAGGATCCATCTCATTACAACAAACTGTACAATCCAGTGGATACTGACCTCCCAACACCCCAGTGGCTCATCAGCTTGGGTTACTACCATCTGTACTTGACAAAATTATAGCTGGTTCAACCAGCACCTTGGGCCGGTACTATGAATCAGTGTCCCACTCCCTCAGCTCTTCAAGTGAAAAGCATAAAAAAAAAAATACATATGTTTCTTCTCCTGGCACACCAAACAGGTGGCTGAATGTACCACGTGCCACTCCTCCTGCCCCAGCCATTCAGGTCCTGTTTCTTTGCCCTGCCCCCAACCATCCTTCAACATAATTTCTTCCTTTAAACTCTAACAAACTGTTTCCTACAAATGTAGCAATCATTTGCTATAGTTTGTACCCTGCCTGCACAGAGCACTACAGCACTTGTGTCCTAGTTAAAAAAATAAATATTTCACATTTTAAACAGTAACAAACTGCTAGCTACTCTCTCTCTCTCGCTCTTTCGGCTTTTCCTGGTTAGGGGTCGCCACATCATCTTGTCCGCTCATGATTGGCAGTGGAGTTTTACAGTGTCGGGTTGCCAGCCCAGTGCCCAACCTTCCACAAAAGGCACACACACGCACTCACGCCTAGGGCCAATTTTAGCGTGTCCAATCCACTTGCAGCATGTCTTTGGGGGTGTGGGAGGAAACTGGAGCAAATGTAGCAATCAGTTGCTACCATTTACACCCTGCCTGCATGGAGTGCTGCAATGTTCAGGCTTTAGTTAATTTTTTTTTTTTTTTTACTTTTAAATCTCTAGCCAACTGCTTGCTACAATATGCAGGTTTGACTGCAAATGCAAGACCAGCTTTTAAAAGCAGTATTGTAGTAAAGATCAATTGGAATTGGCTGATCATGGCCCCCACAATGCTTTGCACCTGGGGATGTTGCCCATCTCACTCCACCCTACCTATGCTACTGCTACTGGAACTCAAAGGAATGTGCTGTTATACCAGTTCACTGGTTCAGTAAGTCTATGCTTTCAGTGAAGTTAAAGAAACCAGAAGACATGATGAGAAAGAGCAAATGTATGCCAGGCCTATGCCCCTCATCCCTTGTGGACCAGGGGAGTAGCTAGCTGGGTGTACCAGTGAGGTTGCAGTGGCTAGGGTTAGAAAACCTTAACTGGTCTTTCACTTAGTAGAGTTCTGTGAATCTGTATTATTTAGTATCCCCTTAAACATTAACCTATACAAACTGCTGTTATGTAGCTGAACCACCCAAAGAGTAACACGAATCTGTAAAACAATTCAAGCACCTTGAGATCTATTTAAGACATGATCAGTCATTCTTAATTCACATTGAAAATGAATTAGTGAAAGTAAACAACTTTCTTCCTACTTGCTACAGTGTCCTAAACTTGTATTTCCTGATGCCAGAACTGCATAGGCAAAAAGGGCTCTTTTACCTGTTTTGGAGTATGGCCTATTAGGTTATATATCTTTAAGAAGTTAAGGCCTTAGTTGTGAGTTTCATGTGACAGGATGGGTCTTTGCAACTGAGAATAAAACTAAGAAAAAGAAACATGTCTGTCTCTTACCTAGGGTCCTCTAATTTGCTTTGGCATCATACCATTAATACCCATTTCAGGAATGTCAGAACTTATTTCTTGAAGACAGGACATACCAGTGATTTCCCCTGGCTCACATAATCACCATAGGCTACAAAAGGTCAGTGATCAATATTTGCAAATTCATAGTGAAAGCAGGAGGGCAGAAACACTACTGTCTTATCCTTCCAAGAGAAAATATTCTTCCTATAAAGCAAAGGTCTGCTATAGGTCATTTCTGTATGATCTGTAAGGTACTTTTTCAGAAACCCTCCCACTTAGAGGCACCTATTTTGAACAAAATTTGCCACATGGAAGGTGTGCAGTTCTAGCAGCAGCCTGTTCACTTATGTTCAACCTCATTAAAACATTTTCAGTTTGAATGGCTGAAATACGGAACACACTATCACTAACTGAACATTTACTCTGAATTTGAATTAAACTTTATGTTGTTTGCACTGCATAATTCATTTTTAAATATTTTAACAGAGCATGCTAAAATTTTCTGAGTATATTCTCTTCAGGTCTTTGGTTCATAGAGGATTACTGCGTTAATGACCCCAGGGGTCCATTTTTAACCTAGCCAAACTTCTTAAAAGTATCTAACTAATTTTGATAACTTAGGGTTACGATAGGAAGTATATGTACACTTGAGTATGGGTGGTCATAGGTGCCAGATCAGAGGTGTCGCCATCCACTGGTCCATGTTATGCTTGAATTGAGTTAGGAATGAACCGTGTGTCACATGGATGGGAAGCCTGTTCCAGGGAAGGGTAATCTGTCAGACACATACCTGTCATTCCAACTTGTGCTTTTTTTTGCAGACAAGGTTTAGATACCTAGATCAGGTAATTCTGATGCTATTTGTTCTGCAGATGTGCGACAGGTTTATCAGAGTGGAATTAGAGTATGCTTTCTTGGCCAAGTAGAGATCGCCTCTCAGCAGTCTATAGAAGACTGAGTACAGGGAAAAAGGGTTTGAGATGGTCCATGCAGCTCATGTTGTTTATTCATTACATTCTTATTGTGAGGACCTCTGTGGCTGTTCCATTTGTTACATATGCCTGGTCAGATGTATACTGAAAGAGGTATTGTACTCAATGATTAATCTGAAAAGGACCGACTACAGCAGAACAATGAAAACATTGGACCTACATGGACCTATGTGCCATACTCTTGTTCATAAGTTGTGCAGTGTAGAATGATTTCCTTTCTACTGTAGACACATGATGGTTGATGGCCAGGTTACCCAATACATGAATTCCCAAATTCTTGGCTAATGCATGTACTCATAGGGATTCATTATTGATGTTATTTTCCAGGGGTTGCTGTCTTCCCTAAGGATACTGTCATGTATTCTTCCCAAAGGACACTATTATGGGTTTCTAGTTATTGAGTTTTAGACTGTGGCTCTGGCACTGGTTGTTAGTCTGGGACGATGTTTGTGAATTGTTGGATTTTCTGACTGAGCCTAGTTTACAATCATCTGCAGACATGGTCAACCAGAGGCCCTTAATGTTGGTCTTGACTTCAGAGTAGTATTTGCCAAAAAGGAGGAGCCTGAGCTCCAAACCTTGAGGGACTCAGCTAGTGACTTGTCTCTTTGTGAAGGTAGACCAACCCCCATCCAAACTTGCTGAGTCCTATTCATGAGCTGTCTGGCTATCCAGTAGTTGATAAGGGATTTATACCTAATTCTGTAGATTTGTCAGCATGCTTGAGTGGGTTTTGTGCCAAATGCTTTGACCAGGTCAATGTAGGCAGTATACACCATTTTGACCTCATCAATTGCTTTGGTTACCTTGAAGATGCCCACCAGGTTGAGTAGGCATGACCTGCCCTTGACAAAACAAACTAGGTTGGATCTAGTCTTGATGGCTGAGCCAATGGAATTGCAGTAACCATCTTTGTATAAGTTTAGTGATTTTTATCTCAACATTGAATAGCTGCTGTGCTTGATATTTTATAAAATTTTTGTTCATTTTCATTTTATGATAGTAATTCATAGCTGGAAATGGGTCTTTTCATATTTGTCTACCTCCCTAATTAGAAAAAGAAGTTACAGTAACAGATATTGTTGGGGTTGTACTGTTTTAGAGTACTGGGAGAGATGAATGTGACATGTGATTGTTAAATGTATTTTCTCCTTTGTTATTGCTCCTGAGTTTAGCACTGCATCAGCCTTTTTCATGCAAAATGTCTTCTGACATCACCATAACTGGGACATGGCTGAAATACAGTTAAAAAACACTGGAAATCTGTAGGCATATACCAAAGGATTTTGTCCATAGTCAGAGTAGAAAAACATCTTCCTGACTGCTCCATGTACCTCAGTGCACCTACATCTCTCCCTTTCACTGCTTTTCTAGATCATCCGTATGATGTCAACAGGAAGCAGACAGTCAGAGCAGGGTTTTTGCTTTCTAGGGAAGAAGGGACAACTAAAATTATTTTCTGTCATATCCATAATCAACTACCCACGCTTGAATAGAATGAGGTCACTAGTATGACACCAGGTCACAGATTAGAATCATTTCGACTCTTCTTACTTGTGCACTGTTGAAAGGCTAAGATACCTAGAAGTTAGCATATGAACTTAAGAACACGCAACTGGCCATTGGCAGAATTATGCTGGCTTTTTGAAGTACCCTTGTTGAAACGTTTAAGCTTATTGATTAATTGTTTTCAGAGGTGTATTCAATACAGAGGCAGAAGCCATAAAACAAACATTAGAATTTTCTTTTACCATCTACCATGCTTGTGGAATTTAGTTTTGACAGCCTTCACCTTTGCATTGTGTTTATTCAGCCGTTCGCTAGTGATAGAAGTTACGGTGGTTGATGTCCCTGACCTTTATTGTGAGAAAACTAACAATGTAAGCGTTCTGGAGATGCGTAACCATTTTCAAACTCTCTGTGAAATTGAAAAGCAGCTACTATCACAATGCCTGTCTGAAAAAAAGGAATAAATTGGTTTTGCTACATTAAAACAAGTTGTTTAACCATTAAGTCTGTGCATTTTATGTGTGACCTTTTATATACTGCATACAGATGGCATATTAAAAAAAGATTAGATTAGTGCAGTCTTTCATGTTGTAGGTATTATAAAGTGTTTATTGTTCAGTATAGAGAGCCAAAATAATGAAGTTGTCCTCTGTTATGTATTGAAATCATAAAGGAAGTACACAGAAATTAAAACATTGCATAAATATAACTTCAAGTATTTCAGTTTGAATGTTAAACAAGCATATCATGACACTAAACTCTGCATATTACAAATATGTTTCCTGAACTTTTCAGAAAGACAGTAGGTTCACTGTATACAGAGGCAGTAGTTTGCTATCATTTAATATTTGTAAAAGATGGATTATTTTGTGTGTTAACAATCACTCAACACGAAACCTTACAGAACTGTCAAAGCATTTTTTAAATCGTATAGACCTTGTCAGCCATTAAATGTTTTTGCATGATTTATTAACTGACAGTAGAGTAGGTTAGGTATCACACATGGATTTGAACATCATCACTGACAATTATTTTAATTTTCCTTACTGTCCGTAAATTCTGATTAGGCATAGCCAAGTGTTAGTGGAAGGCCAGGGAGAAGAAAAAAATAGGATAATACAGAATACAGTTCTGTATATAATTTAATGTACTGTTTAAATGATTTATAACAGCACAAGATGTATTTCACTGAACAGACAGGCACATTCCACACGTACAGATCAAACAATGCAAGTCAGGGTATGCAAATACTGGAGTAGCAAATATTAAATATTCATAAAAATAATAAGTATATCAGTCTGTGCAAAGTAAATATTTTGATCTTATTCAGTGATTCTGACTTACATAGAAAAACTGTGTAATCATCTCACAGAGAACAAAAATAAATGTGTAGGAATTCAGAATCATACAGATGCAAATCATGAGAAAACTAATGAAATTAAAGATGCAAAAGGGAGTTTAGTAAGTCAGAGAAATTAATGGCATATTTATAAGTGCATTCCTGCTTTACATAGAGATTTTTTTTAGAATGTGCTAGTAACGTAGTATAAATAGCAAGTTCTACTGTCATATGCAGATAAAGTTCTATTAAAACAAATGACCTGAGTACATTTTTATGGCTTGGGCACTGCAGGAGATTGGAAAAAGAGCAAGAGAAATACTGAGGTGGAGCATCCTCACCATGTTCTGTAGTTTTTTCTTCTTGACAATGTAAACATATTCTATCACTTTTCTTTTTATATGGCATATTTCCTTTTACTGGCAATTTATCCATTACCAGTCTACACACAAAATCTTGACATTCTAATTTCTGCTCACACCCGCATTTACTTCTTATTTTTATAGCTTTCATTTTTCATCTATTAGGTTTTTCCGTGGTTTCATATAGTAATGTTTTATGATTACATTCTTATACCATACTTTTCTATATCATCAGTTTTTCTTTTCCACAAAAATATTTTTTCTTGATAACATTTTATTTCTTCATTAATGCACTCTCTCTTTTGCTGTTTTTTTTTTTACTGTACCCCAAAATTTATCATACTTATTTATATAGTTTTGCCACTAATCTCTCATCTTTTCATTTATCCCCTTTAATACTTAATACAAGTATAATGAAGCAGTGTATACTACTGGGTAAATTAATACTAAACCATCTCTTTATTTATTTACATACAAAACTCCTCTTTTTGCTGGATTTAATCTAGAACCCCATATAAATGAAAAAAAAAAATATCTGCAATAATTCCTTTTCAAATACTGGTGGCAGAATAAATCCATTTGCTAAGTATGTTATTTTTCCCATCAGTACAGAATTTATAAAAAAACCATTTTTCTGAATTATAATTTATATGTTCTCCAGAAAAGATGTTTGCTTTATTTCATCTATTGTTTTTTCCCATTGAATTTAACCTACATCTTTATTCCCAAATCTTATACCTAACACATAAATCTCAATCATTGTAAAATATATACCCCTGATTTTTTACTACATCACCTAATCCTTTACGTTTTATTTCTTTAAAGCCAGTAGGCTGTGTCTTCTTTATCTGTTATTTCAGAACCTAATTATATGTTATATTATTTTTGTGTCATCTAATTTTTCTTCTATTTCTCCTGCTTGTAAAATGTATTCTCTCTGTTCATCTTCTTGTTCTTCTTTCTGTATTTCCTTGCTGCTGTTTTCATTTTTGCAATCCATCCACAAATGTCCAATTTTGTTACTTTTATAACATTTCAATTCATGTATTTTTCCATTGTATCCGATTTTCCCACAAATATAACATTTACTTTTGTCACAGTTACTTATCAAATATCCTTCTTTTACACACACACAATCATGTTTTGGGTTGTCCAAAGTATTTTACATCACCCCTCTTCTCCTCCACATTTATTATGTTTAGTATACGTATAATTTTTTGTCTTTCTATTTTTAACACAAAATTATAATCCCAACCACCAGTCCATAATCCCTTTTGTCATAAACGTTTGTAATGTCTAGTAATTCTTTACCTGAAGATTTAAAATGTCCTTTCAAGTCTCTGTCTACCTCTGTTTGCAATTGTACATGAATCTTCTTTTTTGTTTCCCTTTTAAATGCTTTGATCACATAAAGATTCCATGGGTTACAGCCTTTCTTTTCTCATATTCTCCAAGAACATTTTCCATTTAAAAAAACAACTTTCATAAATATAATGTCACAAAATGTCTCTGTTAATAAGAGTAAATGCTCTTACCTCATGTGCTTTTACATCCAAAGTATTAAACTGTCTCACACTTCACACTTGTCTGTTGCTTTGTTTTCTTTACTTTGGATCATTACCATATACTTCTGTTTTTCATTCTCTTCTGCCTTCCTTTATGGTACTCCACGTTTGCCTTCTTTTAATTTCTCTGCATATGTCTTCTTTTCCATCTCACCACTGTTATTCAGCATTGTCACTGCATCATCCTTTTGTATTTTCTCCATAATGTCCACCCCTCCCCCCCCAGGAAATATCTCCTTCATTTTCTGGCTCACTCTGCACCTCCATTTCTTTAAGTAAATCAACATTCCAGATTTTCACAGAATGTCTGGACTTTTGCCTCATATGTTTCGTCTCTTTCTTCATAACATTCGTGGTTTTCAGGCAAATCTGTGAGGGCTGAAGTCACTAAACAGTGATAGAGATTTTAGTTTCAGACTTTGTCCTCCAGAAAATGCACACTAACACATGACCTGTTTGTTATTCTAGGACCTTTCTACATATATAAGAGCAATAGTTGAAATATATCCCTATTTTAGGCCTTTGTTCCCCAACCCATTATTTTAGCTTTGTCCAGGATTTTTTGTGCTAAGAGGTTGAGAAGTATGATTGTGGTAACCAGCCGTAAATGTATAAACAAACAGATTGTGAATAATTACAACCATATTGGTCTCAATTCAGAAACAGGCTGGTGTTTTGAATACTGTACACTATATATATTAAAAAGGTCAAATTACTACTCTACTGATTTAGGATGTGATTGTAATGTAGACAAAACATTCTGACGATTGCAAGATATGCGTGGCTTTTAGGACCATGGAACATTTTCAGAATGTAACTAGTTATAAAGAACGGGTTAACAAATGGGCATTCAGAAAAAGTCTAAGCTTTAATACTGCAAAAGGAAAAGGCGTCACTTTCAACAGTAATATAGTCATTGAAATACAAATCAATATGCAAATCTTAGATGTACCATACAACAGATTCAGAAATGCAGGTACAATAAAGAATGTCTTATAGCTTCCACCAATCAATCAGCCTCTACCAATCATGTCCCATAATACCTTGTCGCTGTGGTGGCTGCCCTCTTTTACCCCACCATAGTTATGCACCTACAGGCTACATACAGAGAGGAATCAGGCAAGCTACTCTAGGACAACCTCATTTGCATGACTAAGATACTACCATCCCCATGTCAAAGCCTTTTAAGAGATCAGGTAGAAAATGATCACTGATTACTCATCATTAGATCATTAATCAGTTAAAAGTGAGTGGTGTCCATGCTGTACTTCGATCAAAAACTCTACTGACAAGCGCCATTTTAGAGAGGAATATCCCTTTCCAGCCCACTGCTAAGTAAACCAGTTAGATCGCTGCATTGTTGAAAGCCGTTAATCTGGAAATAACTCTGTTGCCAGCAGCCTAATGCATGAAAATACAAACTAATTCAATGCCACTCCCATTCTGCATCAAGTATCTTGCTCTCCTACAAAATTTAATACCCATTAGATCGTTTCATTAGTCCTTAGCCTGGAAATAATTGCTGTTGCCACTAAATCAAGTATCTTACTGTTCTGCAAAATTAAAGTAAGGATTTCTTTTAAACTCAGCATGACTAAAGCTGCCTTATGCAAATTTTTACTAGCTGTGTATATTCTGAAGTTTTGTTTCCTTCTCAGCTTACCATCTTTATAGAGTGTAACTGGATGTCCAAAATTGGCCTAAAAATGTTTTCTCTAAAAGTTCTTTAGTACAAACCTCTCTGAAATATCACAAGCAGTATACAGTATAGTGTCATAAGGCAAAATCAGGCTTGTATTTAAGATTATGTAATTTTGGGTGTACCCCTGATAGTTTATTAATTACGGCAGGTCCACCCATTATAACGGATTTTTTTCTTGTTAATGCTGCTGTCTCTGAGGGATGGAACAACCCCATGTGAACAGTACACTGTTCTCCAGTTTGTTGCCTTCAATGCTTCACCCAGATCCTGCCTGATTTGAATGGGTCTATAGTCGAACATCGAAGATTTACAACTTTGAATGTTCTAATATTGAGCCCTATCCACCAAACACTGGAAATAGAAAAGCTGCAGAACACCGAATTTCTTCCTAGGGAAGGAATTTGGTTGGCCATTACTGTGGCTTCCTTATTTCCAGCACTGTTGTGGAAAGTTGCAGGTTGGGAACAGGTAAGTGTGTGATTGTGTGGATGTGAGGGTTAGGGTACGAGTTAGGTGAGTTAGGGTTAGGGTGCAGGTCAGGTAAGTGTGCGATTGTGTGGACGTGAGGGTTAGGGCGGAGTAGGTGAGTTAGGGTTAGGGCGCAGGTGAGGTGAGTGTGCGATAGTGAGGGACCTTAGGGTTAGGGTTTGGGTTAAGGTAAGTGGATAGATAGTAGTGTATGTACAGTTTATTGTAGGGTTAGATGTAGGATTTTAAGTGTGTGTGTGTGTGGACTGCTGTTTGTTTGGTGTGCTTGTGTTGTGTGTATGTGTGTCGGAACAGCACATTTTTTCCGTGGGAAAAAATTCGCTGTTCTGCATGTTTGACATTTCCAGCGTTCGCTGAATAGGGGTTGATATTAGAACATTCGAAGTTGTAAAACTTCAGTGTTCTAATATAGACCCGATCTGAATGTATGCCTAGGCCACCTACACACACACATGCACACAGATACCAAGTGCTATTTTAGATAGGAATATCTCCTTCCAGACAGCAAGTTTAATTCCTAATAAGGATTTTAGATAAGGGCAGTAAAAGGCCCAAATCACGATGAAACTTAACTAACTCATCAGGATGGCCTGTCCAAACAAGGAACAGGTCACCCACAAATCTAAGATAGAACAGGACATATTGATGAAAACTTGGTGTTGAAAGAATACACTCCTCTTCCCATTGATCCATGACCATGTTGGCATAGCTATTGGCACTGGAGGTGCCCATAGCCATGCCATCTCTTTGTTGGAATAATCATCATCAAAGAAAGATATTATTCTCTAGTACTATACTCATGCAAAGATCTATCAGGTGACACACTGAAGGATCACATGCACTGTAATTGCACAAGTATCTACCCACAAAAAAATCAAGCCACCCTGGTTAGGAATCATGGTAAACAGTGACTGCACATCCATAGTGACCAGCAGGTACCTCAAATCTGTCAGTCGCATTTTAGTATAGCCAGAAAGATCTCTTAAAAACTGTTTAGAGTCACGCAGCACTACCTCATTCCTATCTAAGATTGGACGTAGGTGCTTCTCAAAAAATATAGAGAAGGGATCCATGCTCCAACCATGGCCAGCAACAGTGTGTGTCATTGGTGGTCTGTGGCTATCCTTATGGATCTTTGGAAGACCCTGTATGACAGGAATTAATGGTTTACTTATCAAAAAATAGTTATAAAAGTCAAGACTGATTAATTTATCTTGTAAACCATTACTCAAGATACTCCTAATAGTTCTTCTAAGACAATCTATATCTTTTCTATATCTTTCTTGGTGATAACAGTGTAATATCGATTATCACCTAATAAAATTAAAATAGTCTGCCCTGTCCATCACTACTATGGAACCACCTTTATCATCTGGTGTAATGGATATAGTCATGTCATTTTGTAATGTATGTAAAGCTGTCTTCTCATACTGAGGAAGGTTACTATAATGATTAGTTCTGGAGCTCTCAAAGGCTTGATGCTAATCGTTTTCTACTAATTTAACAAATGCATCTAGAAGAGGGTGTGTATTAGGCATAAACAGGCTCAGTTTCTTGAAAATATTGATATTAGCATCATCAGTATCTCCACCCCCAAACTGTATTTTCAATGAAACATTCCATGCAAACATCCTAATATCTAGAACAGTATCTGTCACATCTCCATGTTGTGTAGGTATAAAGGAAAGTCCCATCCCCAGTACATTTAATTCATGGGGGGGAGGTCAAACATCTCTTGGACAAGTTCCAAACAATCAAGTTATGGCTTGTCTCCACATCATCTTGAATGATTGACTGGTATTCTGTTCCACTGGCAGTTTCCTCTTTGTCCTTCCCCTGGTCTGTGAGCAATTTCTGTTGGAATGTTGGTCCTTGCCAATGGGTAAAGAGAAAGCGATAGAGCCATTGCTGGACCCAGCAATTCTGCCATCCATGCTGCTGTTAAGGCTCATCTGTGTTTTGTCTCTCACATCATTGCCTAGTACTAAGGTATAGCCCCTTTTAGGCTATTCACCCCATTGGTGTCAGCATCACTGTTCATAGAAGAGCGATTATCAGCAGATCTCTCAGTCACTGTGCTGCTAGGTTCCTTAATACAAGATTCATTATGAGACTTAGTAGTAGCAGAGAAAAGCTGTGGTGACATTCCAGGATGCTGTTACACCCATGGAATTGTTAGTATGCTCATTACTATTGGAAGTCTGATTGGAGGTTAATCTAGAGTTACTACGTGGTGCTTCCTGATCAAGTGAAAAATCAGTTCCTTCCCTAATCTGATCAGTAAAAACCCAGTTCCCTATACTAATCTGGTATGTCCAAGGGTCAGTTTCAAGGTTACTCTCCAGTCCAGCTGGTGAATCTGGGAATTTTGAGGCAATGTTACAATTGCCTTATGTACACAGACAACCCTCTCCTCCTTCCAACAAACTCTAATACGTGTGAGAGATGCAGTTACACAGCCAAACTGGAGGCAGAGCTCTCTCAACCCAAGACTGGCACAGTCAGCCAGGAGGAAAAGGTAACCACCCACACCACAAATCCAGTCTCACACAGACCTATTGCATCTGCATACCCAACACATAAACACACAAAAACATACTCAGAGGCTCTAAATAAAAATCTGCCTAAACAGCAAAGACCTCCTAAGCAGATATCCAAGCAACAGCCACCCCTCAACAATACCCACAAATCACATATCTCACAAAATCAGTGTGCCTCACAGTCACAGCCCTTAAGGCCAAACAACACACCAAATACACTTGTTATAGGGGACTCTATTGTCCGACACACTGACGTCTCGCTCACCAGACTGAACAAGGAGAAGGTCACTGTAAACTGCCTGTCGGGTGCCAGGATCCGCCACATAACACAAGCACTCAGGGTCACTCCAAAGCAAGTACAAGTATGACTGTCATTGTCCATGCTGGTGTGAATGACCTGAAATGTACCTCCCTGGACTACATGAAAAGAGACATACAGGAGCTCTCTGACCATGTAGCCCAGGCTTGTATGACCCTGCCCTCACCAAGAATGACACCACAGTATAAAGACAAAATAATCAGTTTCAACAATTGGCTAAAGTATTGGTGTCATTCAAAGGGGATCCAGTGTCTGTCAGCCTGGGATGACATGCTCGATAAGCCACGTTGCTTCGCTAGGGACGGCTTGCACCTGTCACACTTAGACTTTCGTATACTGGCCAAGGCTATTGCCACCCCCATAGTGCCTTTTTTAGGCAAGGCTCAAAGGACAAACCCACCTCCATAGACAACCCAAGGATAAAAGAACTAAAGGTAATGCTACTCAGTGCCAGAAGTCTAAACCTCAAGATGCACGCACTCGAGGCTCTCCTCTGTATGGAGAAAATCGATGTCTGTGCAGTAATAGAAACCTGGTTCAAGGCTCCTGAGAGCACCCCAGCACTACCAGGTTATAACTCATACCATGTGTTTCGGCCCCAAAACTTGGACCGAAGCACAAAAGGAGGGGGAGTATCTATATTCATCAAAAATACCTACACCTCCAGGTTAGTGGCACTGCACGAAGCATCGGAAACCATCCATGTGCAACTAACAGTGGGCAAAACTGCCTTTCAGTTTATAGCCTGCTACAGAACACCCTCCCTATTACAGGAACCCCACTTGGCATTCCTGAGAACACTGGAGAATATGAAGGTCTCTCCAAACACTATGTTATTGGGTGACTTCAACTACCCAAGCATTGACTGGGAAAACTACGCAAGCCCAAACACCCTCGCCCAATGGTTCCTTGAATTTATAAACTCTAATGCAATGGAACAACTGGTCACCACTCCCACAAGAGGGAACAACATATTGGACCTGGTCATCACCAACATGGGGACTCTATGTTCCACACCAGAGGTAAACCCCTCATTGGTAAGATCAGACCATAAACAAATTTCCCTGGGCATCCATATCCCATCCCCATGCCCACCCCCACCCCCACCCAAGGAAATCACTGTAAAGAATTTCTCAAAAGCCAACTTTGCACTTCTCAAGACTGAGGTGGAATCCTTCAAAGCCCCTGGGCCAGAGGATAATACAGCCCAATCCGCAGAATCCTTTACAAATGCATTCTATGAGCATCTGCAGGAATGCATGGATCATACTATCCCAAATAAAACCAAGACTCACTCCTCCAAAAACAGGAGACCGGTCTGGTGGACCCCGGCCATAAATAAGCTATACAACAGAAGGAGGAAGCTACTACATGACAGAGCAAAATCCCAAAAAGGGAAGGCATCTCTGATCAGTATTAGCAAGGAACTTCGATCCCTCATAAAATCATCAAAGGCCAGCTTCGAAAGAAAAATTGCCCTAGACAATAAAGATAATCACAAGGCCTTCTTTAATTATGTCAGGAACATGGGCGGAACTCCCAGATATGCTCTGAATTGTTGCATAACGGTACAAAATATACTGAATCTACAGACATAGCCAACATTCTGGCAGACAGATGCAGCGCAAACTTCTCCCCCCCTTCCCCCCCAAAGGAGCAAATGCCTATCCCAACTGAATGTAACCTCCCTGACATCACAGATGCACAGGTGAAAGCTGCACTCTCCAAAGCAAAAAACACAGCATCTATGGGACCAGACGGTGTCCCAGGTTGTGTCTTACATGAGCTCCAAGAAGAACTGAACCCTCACATTAAGTCACTGTTCAAACTTAGCCTTACTACAGGATATGTACCCAAAGAATGGCGTACAGCTACAGTGGTCCCACTCCACAAAGGTGGTGCCACAACGGACCCCGGAAACTATCGCCCCATAAGCCTGACTAGTCTGGTCTGTAAAGCTATGGAGCATATTAGTGTCCCAGGTTGTGTCTTACATGAGCTCTAAGAAGAACTGAACCCTCACATTAAGTCACTGTTCAAACTTAGCCTTACTACAGGATATGTACCCAAAGAATGGCGTACAGCTACAGTGGTCCCACTCCACAAAGGTGGTGCCACAACGGACCCCGGAAACTATCGCCCCATAAGCCTGACTAGTCTGGTCTGTAAAGCTATGGAGCGTATTATCATGGAACTCATAAACAAAGACATTGGGAGCCTCCAGACACTGGACCCTACCCAATTCGGCTTTCTTAAGGGCAGATCTTGCCTCTTAAACCTAGTTGATTTCTTTGAAACAGTTATCAAAGCCATAGATGAGGGCAAGGTAGTCCACACAGCCTACCTGGACCTCGCAAAAGCCTTCGACACAATACCCCACTCGGCCGTCATAAATAAGCTTACCAGCTTAAATATCAACCCCTATATCACAAGATGGGTTGCAAACTGGCTCAGAGATAGAACCCACATGGTCAGAATTGCAGGTGCCATGTCCGGATCCAAACCAGTTACAAGTGGTATCCCACAGGGCTCAGTTCTGGGACCTCTCTTGTTCGGTATATACTTCTCTGAGGTTCAGGCTAACACGGGGGGATTATGGCTGACAAAGTTGGCAGATGACTGCAAACTGGGGGCCATAATCGAATCTCCAGCTGACACAAGTATCCTCCAAAAGGGTCTCACAGAGATGGATGCTTGGTGCCAGAGCCATGGCCTCAAGCTAAATGCTAAAAAGTGCATAGTTATCCCCTTTGGGAAAAACAAGGTGCCCACAAATTACCACATAGGTGGTAATCCATTAAGCACAGAAGAAGTAATTAGAGATTTGGGGACCAACGTAGATAGTAATCTCTCCTTTGATAATCACATTGCCAAAGTGGTTAGAAAGACCTTCTATATAGCCCACCTTATCACAAAAGGGTTCGCATCTAGATCGAGAGGTCATTGTGCCCCTCTACTCGTCATTCATCAGGCCCATAATTGAATACATCTGCAGCAGCTGGAGAGACCCCAAAAGTACCTCACCAAGAGGATCATGGGCTACAAACAGATGTTCTATGCAGCTCAACTAAAGAAACTCCAGCTCTACTCAGTTGCTTACTCCCCTACTCAGAGGCGATCTATGCCTGACGTACAAAGCCATGTCAAACCCAGAATTAATGGACATGCTCCACTTCAAATAATCCAAGTCCCTTAGAGCTACACGCTCCAGGGACCTAAACCTCAGCACAAACATAAATAGGACATGCTGGAGGGACAGATTCATTTCCCAGAGGCCCCCCTCACTCTGGAATAGAATCCCAATTCATGTTAGACATATCCCCTCACTGACCCTCTTCAAGCGAAATCTGGACGCGTGGATGGGAAATCACAAATTCACCCCTGGGATCTCTTCTGTGTCCCTGCTAGACAGAGGCACAGTAAACTAATCTTAAAAGGGTACCTTCTGTGACCTACTCTACAGAGGCACAGTAGGCTAATCTAATAGGGAGGCGGAAGCCAAATACACCGTGGCTAGGCTTATAAATGCCCTAGGGCAGATAGCCTAGTATCTACCTATGAACCTATGAGGGATACTGTTCTTGGGCCAAGTGAAAACATTTCCCAAGTTAAAATCCCTACTATCCCTCTCAATCTAGACACATATAGCGCCTTTGATTCAATAGATTGGAATTATTTACTGGTGGTACTAGAAGAACATGTTTTTTTCACAACAATTCACATTCTTAATTAAAACATTATATGAAAATTCTCTGGCTTACGTTAAGACTGGGTCATGTCTCTCTACTTGTATAACTATTAGGAAAGGAACTAAGCAAGGATACCCACTTTCACATTTACTATTGCCATTAGCAATTGAGCTTTTTGCTAACTATGTTAGAATGAATACAAATATTAAAGGCGGAGTAATTGTGAATAACTTAGAAATGAAAATACAATTATTTGCTGATGACATCTTGTTGACAATATCTGATAGATAAATCATTAACTGAATTATTCCAAACAATGAACTTCTTTCAAACTATTTCTGGTCTTGTATTTAATGAAATCAGAACTAAAATTTTATTAACTCAAATAAAAGAGAATTAAATAATGACTTTAATTATTTAGCACCTGATAAAATTAAATACCTAGGAATCTTACTAACTAGCAACACTAGAGAAACGGTGAATATTAACTATATTCATATACTAAGTCAAATAAAATCATTTAATGCAGAAATGGAATAAGATGTTTTATACAATGGAAGATAGGTTGTATATAATTAAATCAATAATTTTCCCTAAATTGTTGTATTATATAAACCCCTTTTCCATCCCTCCTATTAAGAAAGTTATACAGCAATACAATAAAATGATGTGAATTTCCTTTGGTTTAACAATAAGCCTAAAATCACAATTAACAATTTAAAAGGTTGGGAAAAGGGTGGATTTAATCTACCAGATATGGAGATTTATTCATTGGCATCTATTACTAAAACAGTCACTCTATGTCTGAACTCAACCCATACAGCCAAATGGAAATTAATTAATGAATCTATATGTAATATCATCAGTAATTCAGCCCATAAACAATATAATATAAATCCAACAAAAGTCTTTTATAATGTGATACGAGATAACATATTTAATAAAATTATAAAAACAAAGTATATAATTATTACTGAAACAATACGATTTAGAAAATATATAAACATGAACCCAGATATAAAGACATGTTTTTTTTTTTATATTGCATCCTATATAAATATATATTTGATTCAAATGTAATTAAAGAGCTTAAAGAAAAATAAGTGATTTATTGGTATCAAATACTCGGAAATACATTACTCACACTAGATCAAATCTAAAGGAAATTTGAGTTAGATGATAAATTGTGGCTGCCAATACAACAAATAAGATAGTTTGTGTCTTTCGGCTTTTCCCGGTTAGGGTTCGCCACAGTGGAACTCTGGTCCGCTAATGATTGGCAGA
The DNA here is from genome assembly GCF_019279795.1 of Protopterus annectens. Taxonomy (NCBI): domain Eukaryota; kingdom Metazoa; phylum Chordata; order Ceratodontiformes; family Protopteridae; genus Protopterus; species Protopterus annectens. The sequence continues at coordinate 662,676,084 of NC_056749.1, read as the reverse complement.
AGATTTTTACATACTGGCTTGCTGGGCCTAACACACAATCTTCAACGAAGGAATGCACATTCATGCATGTCGCTACACAGAAGACGCTCTGAGAATCGAACAGGGAACGTCTAACTGTGAGGCGACAACGCTACCGCAGCACCACCACAACAAATAAGACAGTACATCACAAATAAGCTGGAATTTATGACAACTTTTAAAAATAATATTCCTAAGTTCATAGATATTGTGATACTTATAAAGGACAAGGATATCTATCGAAAATTCATAAGACATTTAAAGAAACAAAGAACTATACCAGAATTAGTTATTGGAATTATTATAATCAGCTTAATCAAAAGGATCCTTATAAAAATGAAAAAGAAATTATCCTTTTATCACCAAGCTTTACCACCAAGTCAGTTCAGTGGAAACTACATGCATGGAAATTCCTACATAGATTCTTTCTAACTCCTCATAGATTAGAACCAATATATAAGAAACATATTGATTGTTGGAGATTTAAAATGCATACAAAAGCAGATTGGGAGCACATGTTTTGGATTGTCATTCACTGAATAAATACTGATTTGAAATTAATTATTTCTTTCAAACAATTTTTAATGATACTTTTCAGTTAACCAAATCATTAGTTTTGTTTGATGTACCCATACCACACGGTCACAAAAGTAAAATATCCTTTACTGTGGATATCATTTGCCATTGCATGTAAAGCCATAACAACTTACTGGAAGAATAAAGCACCACCAACTTTTTAAGATTTTAAGAAAATCACAGTCTTTGTGTCTTGAATGGAAGTAGCAACCATAAAGCAAAGAACTGATAAGACAACATCATACACCACTTATTGGCAGAAAGTTGATTAAATATTGAAAAAACAAATTGATGTGATTACTCGGCACAGAATCTTAATACAAATTGCATATTGTATATGGAAATGTGATGCTATAGATTGTATACTTAGGCAACTGTGTATAGTTTCTTTTGTAAATAGTTGACTAGTTGATTATTATTTTATGTTTCACTATTTATGGTTCAATCTATTTGAAGATATGGAAAAAAATTAATAAAAATGTCTTTGGGTAAAAAAAATGGCATTTTTTTAATAGTTCTTTACCATAAACCTCTGCAAAATATTTCATGCAGTACAGAATATGATTCCACTATGAGTAGATGAAAGTAAATGTACAAAGGATCAGAATCCCCAAACTGCATTCACTGAAAACATCTTGACAAAAATACTTTGTGTTTTTGAATGGGGTAAGCCTATCTGCACCCCCACAGCCCCAAACTTATATATACCATTATCAAGGTCACATTTACTTGAAGGAGTAAATTTCAAAGGGATTCACATCTTGCACAACTCACAGACATAGATTTGCTATAGAGGAAGCCCTTTTTATTGGCAAGTTGAAGTTGGAGCAGTAGAAGGTCAAGCTTCACCCAATAGTAGGAGAACCATCGAATATAGATTCATAAGAAGGCAAAATCTGGCTTGTATTTAAGATTATATACTTATGTACACACCACTTGTTTACTAATTCAAGCAAGACCACCTATTCTATCAGATTGTTTCTTTGTGACAGTCTCATCTCTGAGGGGGTTGGTACCAGCTCCATTTGCCCTGTCTCCTCTCAGGCTCATGTCAATCTCCTTTCATCTCCCTAATTCTCACCCGCCCCCTTCTCCTCCTCTGCCTTTATAGTATGATAGTCCCACCCCTATAAATCTTGTACTGTCAGTTCACTCTACTGCTGCCACACAGTGGTTCCCTTTTACATCCCTCCCATTACTCCTTTCTTACAAAATTTCTCTACACATATTACCCCCCCTACTATCAGTAACTCATTCCCTTCCTTTCTGCTCTACTATAAACCAACAACATGCTACTTCTCATATTACTTGCCTATTTTACTTCTCATTATAATCTGATAGTAAAAATAAAGACTTCTCCCATGATCTCCCATCAACCCACTCATAATAACTCCAACTCTCTACTTATTTCACCCAGTCTATTCACAGATGCCCCCATCTATATCCCAGGGACGGAATCCTTAACTCACTTTCCAATCAATCAAAAATAAAATTTTACATAAAAATAACCACAAAAAAGAAAATAGAAATAGCATTCCTTTACACAAAAATCCATCTAGATGGTGACATCCATCTCAGCCCAGGCCATACCACAAACCAGTTGACACATAAACATAACATGTGTAGCCATATCCCTATGCCAAATCCCACCAATGACCTGAAAAAATTAAAAACAAAATAATAACCTTTATCAGCATAAACCTTGGAAGTATAAGAAGCAAAATTACCAACCTGCACACCTGGATAACCCATATGCCAGATATTGTAGCCATCATCGAAATCTGATTAAAACCCATCATGACCAGGTCTGAAATAAATACAAAAAACAAAGAGCCAGCAAAAGTGACTGAAATGAATGTATTCACAAATACATACAGCAAAAAAACAAACCAGTTTCGGCTGGAACAACACAGCCTTCCTCAGTGTATAGATTCAAATCACAAAATACATGCTGTTTAAATATTATAAGGCTATTACCCATTGGTTGAGTACTCATAAATATTCATTTAGTCCAGGGGGAAATAAACCCCCAAGCTTAATGATCCACTTTTTTTCTTTACTATTTAATATATTGTGCCATCCAGTTTTATTCATATGATTTCCATATATTACATCAATAACAATAAACCTAAATTCAGCAGTCAGATGCATCAACTGATGTTTATACAGAGCATTTGTCAGTTTGAAAGCTTTTGAAAAAGAACCTTCATTTGAAGGTAGGTTAAATAAGGTAGCTGTAGATCTTAAAAAATATGATGCTGAATTGAAATCTAGGAAAATGAAAAAATGTACCAGGGACCAGGAGGACTATTCACGTGGGAACCCTTTTTTACACCAGACCAAGCATGTGAGGTTCAATAATCCTCCTGCATCCACTATGAAAAGGAAGAGACCCAGGTCCATTCTACGCAAACAGCTTGTTAATGAGGAACATCATGTGGTATATCCTTTGGGCCCTAAAGGTAACTGTTCGTGTATTATTTAATCACGTCTTGGACTGCTAACTAATTCAGGAGCTACATCGCATGATACATTTTTTGGGCTTCTAGTGAAGTTGTTCATGGACTATGTAATTATATTTACTTTTTTTCACTTATCGACTTTATTTAAACCAGGAGCTACGTCGCGTGATACATCTTTTTTGGGCTTCTAGTTACGTTGTTCGTGGACTTTGTCATTACATCTATCTTTTTTTCACTCATTTGACTCTATCAAAACCACGACATCACGGACATATTTTTGAGCCTTGATGAAGCACGAATTTTGAATAATACAACTACAGTTGGTGACATTTATCAAGCAGATACTAATGAATGCTACTTAGTAGTAATTACTTTTGTATTGGGTCTATGTTTTTTTTTGATAGCACTTAGTTAATGAGTTATCTCACTACAGTTCATACCAGTTTGTTTATTGACTGAGTTTGATTTTTACAGTAATATCAATATAGTCTTTGCATATTGTCTTGACTTAATATACTCAGGAACTATTACTGGTATATTTATGACCTGTATATTGGGGATTTGAGTTTGGTGGTTTCAAACTATACTATTATGGTCTCTAATGTATGGTCTACTTATATTTGTGCTTTTCATTATTAGCCCTGATATTTAAGAGTAATTATGATCATCTGATATATACTGAGTGTCATATCATTTAACCTTGGGACAGTCATTGTTAATATTTCAGGTTTTCATTATTTATGGACATATTTGTCCTGATCTTTCAACTGTTGGTTACTTTACATTAATAGGCATTTAACATTATATGTGACATTTAGAATTAATATTCCTTTTTAGGATTTATATACTTTTTTGATGTGCTCATTTTTTGACCATTATTAATTTTTTGAATATTCAGTACATAACTTGTATATTTGGGTTTGAGTTTGGTTGTGTTTTAAACTATATTATTATAGTTTTGACACACCATATCAGTATGGTTTATTCATACTTGTGCTTTCCTTCAGCAGCCCAAATATTTATAAGTAACTATTAGGATGTGATATACATTGAGGGTCATACCACTCCATTTTTGGGACGGACAATGCTAATATTTCAGGTTGTTAATGTTAAATGGATGCAATTGTCCTGATCTTTCAACCTTGGGGGATGTCACAGTATTTTTTATAATTAGGCATATGACATACACAAATAATAATCCTTTTTAGGGTTTACAAACTTTTTGAAGTGCTCATTTTCTATTATTATTCATTTTTTTGAATAAATTGTCTGTGGACACTATTTTTTATACATTGGTTTGGCCTTCTATTGTGACCAAATATTTTTTTGTTTTTGTTTTATTGGATTTGGTCTCTCTCCCCCTGTCCCTGGTACTGTTTGGTTTTATATATAGCTGTCCTTTGTGATCTAGTTATTATTGTCTAGATTTTCATTCAGTATTTTCATATCTGTATATTATGCTTTGTCTGCTCTTGTTTGGATTTCTTGTCTAGCCCCCTGAACAAACAATTATATATTTCTTTATTTAGTCATCATTGATTTCTTTTATGCCAAATGTTCCTGATAAGATTATTGGCATTTGTGTTGTAGACTTGGACGCAGCTTCTTTTATTTACTAATTGATAATTTGTTTGCTGTTATTGTCCATTGTGCTTTCTAGCTGTCGTGGTTATGTCCATGTGGAACCATTATTGACGGCTACCTACACAAAATTTTGACTGTCTTGGTTTTTGTATATTGAAACCATTATTGACAGTCTTTATTGAAATATTTTTTGGCATATCTATTTTCAAATTGTGTTTATAAGTATGGATTTATCCAATCTTATTTCAGGTTCAGTTGCGGATAGAGAAGACCTTGGGGTCTTTGGTTTAACTTCCACTAGTAATGGGAGTATTGAACCTATAGACACAACAAGTCTGGAGTCATCATGTCAAAATTTAATTGATGATCTCAACAAGCAGCTCAGATTATTGCGTGCAAATGTGTGGCACAGCAAACTTTTTAAGGCATATCAGGCCGCTAATATTACTCCTAGGGGGTTACGTATACGTACAATCCCCCATGCCAATAGCATGGATGATGAGTTGACCAAAAATTGGTCCAAAATACAACAGGAAGCCACTATGGCCTTTGTTGCAGAACTGCACAATTTTCATAATTGTGCAATTGACAGGGAGCTAACAGAAATCACTGCTTTAGCGGACAAATTGAAAGCTTTTGAAAAAGAACCTTCATTTGAAGGTAGGTTAAATAAGGTAGCTGTAGATCTTAAAAAATATGATGCTGAATTGAAATCTAGGAAAATGAAAAAATTTACCAGGGACCAGGAGGACTATTCACGTGGGAACCCTTTTTTACACCAGACCAAGCATGTGAGGTTCAATAATCCTCCTGCATCCACTATGAAAAGGAAGAGACCCAGGTCCATTCTACGCAAACACTACACTGATACTACCTCATCATTTGAGGACACATCATCTGGCACTGACAACGAATCCCTGGCAGCATCAGGGTCTCTTTCTCCTAAAAGAACACCTGGGGTTGTCCCTTTAGGACTAAACGTAGACAGGGGGGGCGTAAACACAGAAAATGTTCAAAATATTCAAGGATTATTAGCAATGGCCCTGAAAAATTGAATGGTGAAACTAACAACAATGTGTTAAATTTGTCAAATTTTGATCTATATTTTACACATATTTCTGTCCTAAATAAAGGCCTCAGTTTTATACCTGGTTTCATGATTTCTGAAAATGCACTTGCTCAAGATATAGTGAATTTTTGTAGATTACTTAATCTCAAATTATTTTTTGGTGATTCTGATTGTAACCTTGATCATGGTAAATTCACTTACCACAAATCCAGTTTTTCCCCACCCATGCATGCTACAGTTCATTTGTTTCAAAATAGCGTTCTCAAAGATCTACATTTCTTCAGTTCTGATGTTGCTTTCAAATACAACAACATTACATCTATTGAGAAACAGGCTATTTTTGAGTTACAGAACAATAAAAATATTGTTATTACCACAACAGACAAGGGAGGTGCTGTTGTTGTACAAAACTGGACAGATTATGATAATGAGGCCCGTAGACAGCTTTTTGATACCAGATACTATTCCTATATGTCTGTCGACCCTACATCGAGACTTATTAAATGCATTAAATGCTTTCTTGTGGATGCTAAACATCGGGCAATTATTACTAATGATACTTTGCATCAATTGTCCATTATTAATTCAAATGCCCAATACATCTATTTTTTACCTAAAATCCACAAGAATGCTACCCATCCTCCTGGCAGACCTATAGTATCTGGTAAGGGCTATGTCACTGAACCATTATCTATGTTTCTGACTAAATATTTGAAACCTTTGTTACCATCAATTCGTTCTAGGTTACAAGACACAACCTACTTTCTACAAATAATATCAGATACACAACTTGAGGCTGATTGGCTTCTATGTACACTTGATGTGAGTGCGCTATACACGAACATACCACACCAGGCAGGATTAAAAGCTTTGGCATATTGGTTGGACATTACAAAATTGTATAGTTCATCATTTAACTCCTTCTTGGTTGACATGGCTAGGTATGTTCTTACATGTAACGTCTTCTATTATAAAGATCTGTGTTTCTGGCAAACTAAAGGAACAGCTATGGGGGCATCTTTTGCCCCCATATATGCTGACCTTTTCATGGCTTATGTCGAAACACAGATTTATCTATGATGCCACCAGAAATACATATCTATCTGACATGGATATTTGGAGACGTTACTTAGATGATGTGTGGCTGGTTTGGAGAGGTACTGAATCTGGGCTTCTAGAATTTCTTTCATATCTTAACAACAATGAATGGGGACTATCCTTTACTGAACAGCATGATACTAATAATATAACATTTTTGGATGTCCTTGTACATAAGTTGCCTGATGGCACTTTGGAAACAAAAATGTATAGAAAGTTCCCACAATATAACTCCCTTCTACATGCTTCCAGCTACCATCCTCCACACATAACTAGGAACATTCCTAAATCTCAGTTTATAAGAGCCAAACGTATTTGTTCGAAACAATCTACATTCTGTCTTAACCAATGTGATCTAACAAACAGGTTTAAACAAAGGGGCTATAAAGTTGGCAATATAACAACTGCCAAAAATCAGGTGAACAACATGGAGAGATCCGATTTACTCCAATACAGGGATCGTACATGTACAGCATCATCAACATTAAGATTCACTACCACTTATGCTCGGAACACTAATTGTCTTTTAGATAGTGTCCGTAGAAATTGGAATATTTTACAATCTGATCACACAATTGCTAATATCATTCCAGATAGATGTACCTTCTCATATAGAAATGGCAAAAATCGTAAATCTTATTTCAATCACTACAAATATAGTGATAATAAATATTCTGTATCAAAACAGACTACTATATCAGGGAAGACTATATTTGGATGCTTCCCATGTGGTCATTGTTCTAATTGCAAATATATCAGCACGTCTAAAGCTTTTTCCAGTAGAAATTGCTCCCAGGTATTTGATATAGGCTTTTTTGCTAACTGTAGTAATGATTGGGTTGTTTACCTGGCTACATGCCACTGTGGAGCATTCTATGTAGGGCAGACATCTCGTCCCATCAGATCACGTATTTCTGAACACGAGTAATATTAAACATAAAAAACTGACAAATGCTCTGTATAAACATCAGTTGATGCATCCGACTGCTGAATTTAGGTTTATTGTTATTGATGTAATATATGGAAATCGTATGATTAAAACTGGATGGCACAATATATTAAATAGTAAAGAAAAAAAGTGGATCGTTAAGCTTGGGGGTTTATTTCCCCCTGGACTAAATGAATATTTATGAGTACTCAACCAATGGGTAATAGCCTTATAATATTTAAACAGCATGTATTTTGTGATTTGAATCTATACACTGAGGAAGGCTGTGTTGTTCTAGCCAAAACCGGTTTGTTTTTTTGCTGTATGTATTTGTGAATACATTCATTTCAGTCACTTTTGCTGGCTCTTTGTTTTTTGTATGTATTTCGTTTTGTGAGCCTTGCAACTGCTCTCGCGCAGGGGGACCTTGTTTATTGACAGGTCTGAAATAACCCTTTCTGGCTTTAATCTTATCTGAAAAGACCACTCAAGTAGGAAAAGGTGTGATGTCACTCTGTTATTCCCAAACCACCCTCACATAACTCCCTACAAAGACCCTGTACCAACGTTTACTAATGTAGTTCTACATCATTTTTGGGTTCCCCATATCTGCACCACAAAATTATGCTCTTTACATTCAGTCTTCATAATTTGTGTCTTACAGTTTGCTTCAAACTTATATTAATGTCAAATAGTCCTCCATCTTTTATTAATTGTTTGGTGCTCTTTAGTCAGGAATTCCTGGTTGACAACGCACTCCAGGTAGTTAAGCATATGTTCTGTTTAATTTGTTAGGAGGGGTAGATAATGATGTTACATCTGTAGAAGCTGACCTCAATATCATTTAATTACATTATATGTCTTTTACCTCTGCACTTTTTTGTATGCCATTCTGTTAGAATACATCTCTTATTTTTTTATCATCATCTCTCAGCACCAGCATTACTTATGACAGTGTGTCCTACTACTGTATAACATTTTATTTGAAAGTACAGGGATATTTCTCTCTTCAATTCGCCCTTGTGTGTATTATCTATTGTTATGTTCTAGCTCTCAAAAAAACGTCCCCTTATCTTCTTTGCAAATTTTGCTCCTTTTCTCCCTTTATTCTATCTCACTTAAACTTTCTTTCATCCTCATCAAAGTTGTACAGTACTACAAATATTGTTCATATATTTACTACCACTTTCTCTCTCCTAAAACTTTATCACCGTATTTCATGTGTTCATTGTTATTACAGATATGTTTGCTTAAAGCACTACAATTGGTTTTTCTACTTTCTCTTGAGCTTTTGCCAGTTCAGACTTTCCCTGCCAATGAATGCAAATAAATAAATAAAAATAATTAATTGACTATAACAAATTAAAATACTCTTTGCATGTTGCAAAGTACTATAAAGTCAATACCTATGTTTATCAGAGCTTCTCTCTGGTCTTGTACTGCAAATGGGCCTGGCCGTTTGTCCAACATGGTAATCAAAACAAGTTAGTCCCATTGAATTGCTTTAGTGTACCTTTGCTACTGCTGTTTTTGCAGTAGACTGAATGACAGAAAAGATGCAGTGAATACACATATCTCACTGTGTGGAAGCTTTATCTTGCACTGCATTTTCTGTGCCTTTGTGCTCCTTAGCTCTGTCTTCAGCACATTTTATTTTAATTTTAATTACAGATTAAAATAACAGTTTGCTGTAACCTTGAAGCTGGTTGTGTTTTTAATTCAGGGCAGCAGGTCTGCCTTGCTTCAGGACAGGTGGAGGGGGGCTGTTTTCATTGCTTTAAACATCTCAGTCTGCACTTGGTACATGGCCCTGGTATTCACAGATGATGCAGATTTGAAAGCTGAAAAAACATGCACATTGCGAAGATGATTTGCCTCCTTTTATACATTTGTACGTTTTTGTTTTCCCTGCTTCTTCCATTCAGCTTAGAATTCTTTTACTGAATAAGATGCTTTGTTGATTTTATAGATATTGACAAGACATTTTATGCCTCTACATGCTACCTTTCCACTTTTGTGACATTATTTTCCTGTATTGTTACTTAACCTGGGCTGTAGTTGAAAAGAAGTGAAAAGGGTCTCTGAATCAAATCCGTTACCCTTCTCTTTCTCTCATAAATACACACACGCATTTTATATATATATATATATATATATATATATATATCTATATATATGTGTGTGTGTGTGTGTGTGCGTGTGTGCGTGCGCGCTCCTAGGGAATTACTAGGCTCCAAGAGCCCTTACAAGCCTAATCAGTTTTACCCAATTTTCTGTCCCTAGGGGAAAGATAACAAGGGTCAGCAAACACAGAATTGCTAATTTTTCCAGAATGCCTTAAAATGTCCATGCAATTTGTTTTATATTGGTGAAAGCAAAAGAGCTTTTAAAATGAGACATCAGAAACATGTCATGGATGTGAAGAGAAAAAAAAGCTGAAAGTTCTGTCGCTATGCACTTTAAGGAACATCATGGGGTGATTTTTCTCTCTTACAAGCAGCTATTCTTGAACAAGTTACTGTAAAGGTAGGGCAAAGTCGTACACTTAAGGACAGGCTGTTAAAAGAATCTGTTTTTATCTTGAAATATGGTACCTTAATGCCTCCGGACTTTAATTCTGAGTACAATTGGAAATATTTAATTTGATTTAATTAAGTTGATTGTTTTATTGATTTATTTTATTATTAATTGGTTATTTTAGCTCATCATTTATAAATAAGTGCATTTTTTGTGTGTTTGTTACCTCTTGAAGGCTGTATAGCTGAGGCGCTAGAGTTCATTAAATTATACTTCTGGGTCGATGGCATGTTGCTGTTCTTCATTTCCTTTGTTGTTGGTTTTAATAATTTATCTCAATAGTGCTAGTGTTATGGAACAGATTTTTCTAAGATACACTATAGGGTTAAGGATAGGGGCAAATGCAGAGATGGGGGTAGCACCACCTTAATAACCTGCCACTAATCCTAACTTTACATCTTATCTTGGAAAATTCCCTTCCATAACACTACCATTGTACAAGATATTTAGAGGGAGGCCATACACAGCAGTATGTATGAACAGCCCTAAATCTATCCCTTACCTAGCCATCACTCTAATCCTATACCACAAACACTTGTTTCCCTTAATGCTAATGTTTTTGGTATATGCAAATATTTTGGCATTTAACTCCCAAACCTATACTTACCTTACCAACATGTAAGAGAGTCTCCTTTAATGTCACAATTGTCAAAGCCTAAGTGTTATTGGGTCATGTGATCTGGTGACTATTAGAACTGAGCCCGATGCTCACCTTTCAGAAGAGATAATGATGGGTGAAGTTAGCAATGAGTGTATCCTGCGGCAGACAGCCTGGGATGGAACAGACATTTATTACAACACCATCACTGGGGTGATAGATTCTACTGGGTAGCTTTGATGGGTGTAATGTCTTGGGGAGTTTCCTTTGAAGCTGCTTCAATAGTTTGATGAGTACCAACAGAGCTTTTCATACAGTACTGCTAGTCATACCTGCAGAGCTACTAGTATGGGTTACTGTGTCCTATTCATGGTGAGAGCGTTTGAAAGGCAGACTACACACAGCACTTTTGTTCTGCTGTGACTTTATCATGCTCCTGAATTTGTTGTATTCCTTGCCATGACTAAACACATTAAATGTGAAAAAATGACATAATGGCTGAACAAGAAATGCAAAAAAGCTGCTTTTCATTTTGGTTGTAAAAATGCGTTCACCTTTAATTTTAATTTTACTCTTAGCTCAAGACAAATGCTGTCCAGCCTGTAAAAGTTAGGATTGTGAGACTGGTAGTTGTAATGGGTTAATGGTACATAAGGCTGAACATTTGGGAAGATATTAAAAGGGAACTTGAGATGCAACATTAAATTAAGGGGAGTTGCACTTATGTGTCAGAGTGAGAGATACCAGTAAAGATGGGAGTTAGTAGCATTGCAGGAGGTCATAGGATCACCGAGTCATAAGAAATTACTAGGCTATAGACCTGGAGGCAACAATAATACTCCTCCAAGTGATAAAATGACAAAATAACAAAAGGAATCCTTGAAGGCTATCTGGCCGAGGTACCAGAAGCACCAGTAAAGTTGATATACCGCAGTTTTCTGTTCGTTGGCACCATATTTTGTCATTATAGATGTGGAGGTTATTTTAATCCTAGCTATTTCATCTCAATGTAATACTATAGAAATACTAGTCAGTACCCAAGATTACATTTAGTGATGGCTGCACATGACTAGAAGGATTGTGGGCTCTATCCCTGGTAAGAATTTTAGGGTGCCCCATTCACTCGTCCAGGTTCCTCTTGAACAGTGTCATAGAGGTGCTCGGTTTCACATGAATTGGTAGCTTGTTCTAAAGATGCATCAGTTGCTGAGATATTAATGTGTCACTCCAGCATGTCCTATTTAAGTTGCAGTCCATATTTAGATCCCTGGAATGGGTAGCACTAGTCCCATTTTATTTACAAATATGCAGCAAGTTCATTAGGTTTCAATCTTGGATTGCTCTACAGGCCAGGCATAAGTCCCCCTAAGAAGTCTATACAATACGGAGTATAGTAGCAGGGACTTTAGTCAGTTTGTGTAAGGCACATGCTGGAATCCCTTGATCATCTTTGTTAGAAACCTCTGAGGTTGCTCTAATTGCTGCAAGTGCTTAGTATGGTACATGCCAAATGGGGAGTTTCACTCAATTATGGGCCATGTAAGTGCTGACTATAGGGGATTGTAACTTCTCTTGCTCTCGAGGCAATGCCTTTACTAATCAAGTGTGCTATGTAGAAAGATTTCCTTACTACAGTAGACACATGATGGTCGAGGTTAATGTCGCAGTCAATTTATGATCCCTAAGATAGTGGCTCCAGATATAACAAATCCACGAGCTGTTAAAATCCAAAATCAAACTTCCTTTAATGAACTGATACCAAAATAAAAACAAGAAATAAAATAAAAAGTCCCTTAAAATCCAAATGATAAGCGCTTTCGACAAGTGTCTTCCTCAGATCGTAATGCAGAAGATGGGACAAGCACTGATCTTTAAAATGAAGGCTTTTAATTTTCTGACCAATCCAAACACAGGTTGAAAAAGCTATCAGCCAATCCATGTGGGTATTTCACCTCCTTATTTGCATACAAGAGCACAATCACTTCCGTTTCCCGCCGTTGTTTTTAAATTTGTGATCCCTGGTCCCCTACCACTTCATTGGTACTTAGGGTATTGATGTTGATTTGGTAGTGTGAGGGACATTGTTTGTGCCAAAGGGAATGATAATGCACTTCTTTGCATTCAGTTTGAGACGGTGGCTAATACACCAGTTGTTGGTCTGCACGAGGCCCTCCTGGAGTATACTGACATAATTTGGGGATTCAATGATTGCACCTAGTTTGCAATCATCTGCAAACTTGATCAGCCACAATACCTTAGTTTTGACTTGACGACCTGAGAAGTATATATACCAAAAGGTAGGGGGCCCAGCACTAACCCGTGTTAACCTACTGGTAACTGGTCTGCTGGTTGATGTGGATTCACCCACTTTGATAGCGTGTCAGGTTTGTGAGCCAGTTGCCAACCCATCTTACAACAAAGGGGTTTACATTCAGTTTGTTTAGTTTATTATTAATGTCTGAATGTGGGATTGTGTCAAAAATGTTTGCCAGGTCGAGGTATGCTGTGTGCACAGATTTGCTCTCATCTATGGCCTTGGTCACATTTTCAAAGAAATCTACCAGGTTTAACAGGTATGATCTGCCCTTCATGAAGCCAAATTGGGTAGGATTCAGGTTTTGGAGGCCACCTATGTCTTTATTTATGAGGTCCATAACGATACATTCCATGGCCTTACAGATGAGGCTGGTCAGGCTTATGGGTGTGTAATTCCTCTGGTCTTTTGCTAGGCCACCTTTGTTGAGGGGGATAACTGTTGCTGTTCTCTATTCTGCCAGACCAAAGCCTTTGGTTAAGCTATCATTGAAGAGAGTACTTAGTGGTGATGTTTTAGCCTGTTTAGAAGACAGCCTGGGATGTTGTCTGGTTCCATAGAAGATGTATTTTTTTTTGTTTTGGACAAGGCTTGGAGGACTTGCTCTTCAGATATGTATGATGGTGGGTGGGTGGGGGGGTTGGGCAAAGGTTTGTTGTAAGTTAGGATGGGGATAAGGGAGTGAAATTTCACCAAACCTATCCACCAGCATATTTGTTATCTCTGTGGAGTCAGTGTGTGTGATACCATTGGCCACTAGTTCTGCACATGCTTAGATCCTACCCTTTAGGTTATGTACATAGCTGTAAAAGGAATTATGATTATCCTTGGCTGTACTTGCTAAGTTTTTCTCAAAGGAACAATTGGAAGAGTTGACAAATTGTCTTATTTGACTGTTGAGTCTGAGGAGGGGGCTTTCCCATTTTTGGGGCCTTGCCTTTTTTTTTCTTGGACAGCAACATTTTGTTTTTATCATAAAAGTTTGTTGATGCTGGATGTCCACTATGGCAGCTTCTTTTTACTTGGGTCTCTGGCTTTGATTCTTTCTGGTATGGCCAAGTTAATATACTTAGACAAGTGATTGCACAGGACTTTAGTGTAAGCTTCATCCGAGTTACTACTTCCAGCTTGGGGTGGGGCTTGGAATGCATTTATACCTTCACCTAGGAGGGTGTAGTTTACCTTGGTGAAGTTTTTTACTACGATTTCACCCTTTGTGAGTTGTGGTGTTAGTGCCAGCTTGAAGGTGACTAATTTGTGGTCAATTGTAACTAATGAGGGTCAATCAGTTGCGGCAGTGCATCTGCTTGATATGTTGTTGAGGACCAGATCCAGAATTTTTGTTCCCTTTGTCAGGGTATGGACAATTTGTTCCAGGGCATTTGAATTAACAAAATCAAGGAACTTTTGCTCTGGCGAGTTAGGGCTAGCATAGTTTTCCCATTTGATGGTGGGATAATTGAAATCCACCATAACCAGTTTGAAAAAAATTGGATTGTCTCCAGTTTGGTCAAGTAGGCTTCATAGGCATCTTTACCCATGGAGGGGGATCTATAACTGACTATGAATTGAATGTTGATCTTACCCACCATAACCTGGACCTGGAGTAACTCCACAGAGTTGTCCAGTCTAACTAGACAGGAGGTGAATTTATCTCTAATATAGATTAAAGCACTGCCTCATTTGGTTTATACAGTTTCATTTTGTGGTCTAAAGGTGTGGAAAGCATTGTAGCTTTGCAAGGCTGGGGTACTGTCTGAGGCCTTGAACCAGCTTTCTGTGACTGCACAGACATTTACATCTTCTAGTGACAGAAGTGCTTTCAAGAAGTGCAGGTTTTGGTTTAAGCTCCTAGCATTTAGCAGCATGAACCTTATTCTGTTCTGACTGGTTAATTTCACGTCGCTTATGTTGTTTTTGAGACCTTGCATAAAAAGGCACTATGGGGATAAGCAAGAGCCTTTGCCAGCATCTGGAAGCCTAGAAGTGCCAGGTGCAAACCGTCTCTGGCAAAGCAGTGAGGTTTATCAACCATGGCTTCCCAGGCTGGCAGGAACTGCATCCCTTTGGAATGACACCAAAAACTGAGCCAGTTATTGAAATCAATCATTTTTTTGTTTATACTGTGTCGTCATTCTAGATGAGGGTAGTAGGATGCTCAAGGCTAGGGACATATCTGCCTGGGACACATACTCAGAGAGCTCAACCATGTCTCAGGTCATTCACACTAACGTGATCTATGACAGAGTCATAATGGTATCTGTTACTGAGAGACCTGACTGCATGCATGATCTGATGAATCCTGGCACTGGACAGGCAGCTGACCATGACTTTCTCCTTGTCCAACCTGGTGGCTTTTATTAATTGCTGTCCCCTCCTGACCTGCCACTAAGCATTCAGCTATGTTCCCAGAAATCACACCTCCACCCCCCCCCCAGATACCTTCATGGCTCCCACATAGAGAAACCTGGGCATAGCTCTTCACAGAGAAGGCTCCCTGACTTGATTGGAAGTCATTCTGACTGGTAAATTCCTAGACCTAGAAAAAGAAAGCAGGGGGAGTCAAAATCCAATGGAGACCCATAGATTGGATTCCAAGACCAGTTGTCCTCTGGTACTATCAGACCGAATTCCTATCTAACAGGAGCAGCATGCAATGATATCTGCATGTCAGTCATATCCTTTTACTTAATGGGTGAACTGCAGGGCTTCTGATTTCCATTGGAGATCACAGAGGCAAGAAGTCTTCCTAAACTCTGCCCATGAAAGGAAAGCTTGCCAGTGGTCACTTCATTCTATCACACCCAGCCAATCCTACCAGCAGTTTGAGCCCATTTGTAAACTCAGGTCACTGGCAGCAGAGACAGTTGCCTCCTTGCTGTTGTACTAGCCAGAAGGTGGCATTGTTGGATGAGACATGCAGCTATGGAAAAGTCCAGTAGAATAAAGGAATGAGGGACAAAGAAAAAATAAACTATAACAAGGGACAGGCTAGGAAATGAGAACTGGACACCAAGCAACAGAGACAGGGGATTGAAAGGAGAATATTGGGATCTGGCAGATCTAGGTCAGTAGTGGAGCAACCCAGCTGCAGTAAGTACAGGTAATGACCATGGTCGTCATAACAATGAATTATTTTTGGAGGTAATTGGGGGGGGGGGTGCCTGGGTGAGAATATTTTAAGTTTTCTGGCTCATAATGGTTAAGGGTTTCAACAGTTTACAGGTGCTGATACTGATTCCCCCAGGCTGCTTAAAAAAAAGGCCACTACTTAGACTGCAGGCAATGCAGCATGGGAGCAAGGCCTATCCTTTTGGCCGAAGCTGCTCACTCACATTCCTCACTCTCAAACTTCTGAACACCCCTTTACTTGGTTTGAGGTTAGGTAGCAGGGTACCCCTGTTTACCAGCTCTAAGACTGTGAGTGTGACACTCACAGAAGAATAACAAGTATAGACCAGCTATATCCTTCTGAGATCAAATGATAACTGAGTTCAAAGTTTATGAATGAGAAGATCCCACAACAAGAATTACCAGTGATGTATTATGTCATCATAATGTGACAGATAAAGAGAGTAAGAGGAGACTTGGCATGGATGTATTGTAACCAGAAATTTAGCAAATTTAAGTTGGTTGATAGGGTTCCTGTCAGCATCAGTCAATAACTTAACAGCTGACTGGAGGTAATGATAGACCAATGGCAGCCATGGACCAGGACAGAAAAAATGAAAGTGGGCCCATACCTTGCCAGACCTTTCTCTAATGCAGACAGGTTAACTGAATAACTCTCAGATGGAGTTCTCACCTACTTTTCAGGTGTGTCAAGAAGGAAGGGATGTCAACCTCCTGATATTATGGACCCTCAAGAGAGTCTGGAAGGGCAGACTGCATAATAGAAACATATGGCAGAGGTAAGGGCTTCTTCCATGGAGGAAGGGATTTGGAGAAGAAAATAGTGTAGCTCAGAAACTCTGAGGTTTTTACACCAAGTACTAGAGTACTTTTTACAAGCTTACCACAGACTTGATATGACAATCATCTTGGTAAAGGACTTTTGATAAGGTTTGTGTTGTTTATGGATCCACCCATAGTCTGATGGACATATAAGCATCAAATGTCAGTGAACATTTATTTATTTTATTTTACATTTGTTGACCAGGGTAGTCCGACTGGATATATGTCCTTTTTCAGTGGAGGCCCGGGAAAAAAGCTCCAAGATAATAATACACATTGAACATTTTGTAAATGCTAGTTTCAAGCAGATTACAGTCATAAACAGTACCTAGCCTAACATCAGAGAATAGATAGCATGGCAGCTGTTGGATGAAAGAGGAAAAGACAGGAGAGTGGTGGGGAGGCTCCTATGACAGTCTGCCATTTTCACCCTACAGGGTTTTCTCATTGGGCCTGGTCCCCAAGAATTGACCTAAGAATGGCAGCACTGGCAAAGTGGAGTGGGAGTGCAATACAAGTTGGATGATTGGACAGTAATGTGCTAAGATGTACCAGTTAGTCCTCAAGCTGTCCATTACCAAACATCCTAAGAGAGCCTGGGTGTTGGTCAGAACACTGCATGATCCCTAGTTGGCTAAGCTAGCAACAGAATCAGCCTTTTACTGGTTAATCTTAAAATTTTGAGGAAAGACTGAAATATCCTTAGGATACAGTTGCATGGCAAGTTGTTCTTTTACAAGGCAATATCTATGGTTTGTGTGGAATTTGAGAAGTACAGCACAACCCTTTACTGCATATGAAAGTCCTATGCTTAGGGTTACAAAGCAGACAACCATGTGGATGACATCTTGATAGTAGTGTATGGAAAAGAAGCTAGAGAGGCAGGAGTCAAGTTATTTCAGAAGGTGTGTGAGAATGTAGGTGTTACATTGTTTGAAGACAAGACAGAAGCACTTGTCAAAATAATGATATTTCTAGACCTGGGCATTCACATAATTTCCCAATATTTCAAGCTGCTCAGGCACAAGCAGTACAAATTCAGCATAATGATAGTGAAACTGTAGGGCAGGAACCAGTGAAGAGAAGGTGAGGTCATGAACTTGTTATGCTAGCATCCAGAGTAGGAGTCACAGGATGAATGCTCATAAGATCTTTACAACAACTTTTACCGCACTGTTGTGTTACGATGGCCAGGCAGGTTAGGTAGGAGGTGGCAGTGAGATCCTAGTGTTCAAAGCAGTATAATGATGTTTCCTTAGACAAGAGAGTTTGGTCAGCAGTATTGATATATAGCTTTATACTGACCCATCTGGTCTGGTAGGAAAGGGAATGGCTGGTGGACAGTAGTTCACCAGTCCTTGGCCAGTAATATGGAAAATATAGTTCAGAAAGGCATTACCTTTCTGAATCTAGCCAAATTCAGTGGTGTGAGCTTGGAATCCATCTTACAAGGAGTTAACATTTTATTTTGACAAACGAGCAGTAGTTCTTGCCTTGAACAGAAGGATCTCAAAATGAAATAGAATCCAAAGCCTCTTGAGATGTTTGGTAATGCGCAGCTTGAAGACTAATAGGTCCTTATTAGCACATCACTGTCCAAAGCAGATTGATGAGATTGTTGATGCCCTGTCCTGTTTACAGTTGCATGGGTTTCAGTCATTGGCCCTGGAAGTGAATTTGTATCCTGCAGCGATACCACAAGAGATGGGAGATTGGACAAACCATGCAGTCTCACTGATGATTGACTCTTTGTCTCCCAGCACTAAGAAAGTTTCCAGAGATGCTAACATCTAAGATGATCCTAAGATCATTGCCCTATCAGTGCAGGACCCCTTCTTTGACCCCTGGTATGAGATACTTGGTTTACAGTTGGAGGCTTGTTGAGGCATTGTTGGCCATCAGAATACACATGGCAGCTCTATGGTTTGCCTTCCATGCATGAGGAGTGCCTAACTTTGCTAAGCATTGTGTGGACAACAGGTTGTCATCAGTGCACAAGGCGCACCAGAGTTTGCAGTAGGGAAGGACCAAATGCTTTTAGTTAAAGGATTGCACAATGTTACCTTAATTATATGATATATATACTATGTGGACAATGCTGCCACTATAGATAGATTATCTATATATGTAGATATCTATCTGTGTAGATATCTATCTGTCTATACATATGAAATTAATGGGAAAGGACAATTCAGTGTTCTGTCAACATGGTTAACATGGTTAACATTGGCATAGTAACATTCAAACTGTATGCTCTGAGGATACCTCTTGGAAAATGCAGCATAACAAACAGTGTTTTTGCAGGGGGACAAGCCCCACTGCCAATCCTCGGGGAAGGGGATTATAGCCTTCTCTGGGAATTGTCCATTACCACACAATGGTTAACCATCTGCATTGTTGACCATTATGCATCTACAATGCAGATGTCAATCATACCTACAATTGACCAGTCTCATATAAACCTTTATGTATATATATATATATATATATATATATATATATATATATATATATATACACACACACACACACACACACACACACACACACACACACACACACACACACATATATGTTTACTCAACACACTAATGTGCAAATTGTCTGCTGTCAGAAATTGCTGGGTGCACTCACTCTCAACAGCAGAACTGAACAAAGGTGCAACATTGAATGCTGCTTTTTAGATGTGTGTGAGATCACTAAAAGTGTGATTGGATAGAAATACCTAAACTTTCAGAATTGGGATTGAGTGTATGTGCAAGTTTTCTCTGGTAAGAGTTATAGTAAGGGCTAGCAATGGAGATAGAGTTTGTTGTGTTTGTGTAGCTGTGTGTGTGAAGTATGTGCATTTAGTTTAGTGTTACTGTTGAGGAAAGGCAGTTTAGTAGCATAATGTGTATGGCTGGGGTTAGATGCAGGAGTAGTGTTTTGGTTAGCACATATGACTAAGGTGATCCTATGCTAGGGGTTAAAGCCCCCCCCCCCTCCCCACTGTTATTCAAGTATGTCAACCCATACATGGCATGCACACCTGTCTATAAATTAGATGGTCAGAAGTTCAACTATCGCATGTGGGAGATGAGAGGGAATTCTAACGATTGGCAAAAAACATGCAGACACAGGAAGGACCCACAGACTTCGCATAGTATGCACTCCAGTTGCAATATATATATATTGTATATTGTAGTTGTGTGGAAACAGTGCTATGTGCTATACCTCTGTTGCACTCCCTCTACAGGATGCTACCTGCATAGCATATGTTAAATACCTCTGACTTTCAAACAGCTCCTTAAAAGCAATTTTTGTTGCTGCAGTAGAGTCGATTATCTGAAATGGTAATTATCCGAACCCAGTCTTCCAAAGTTTTTGGGTAGGAAAAATCATAAAGTCTGAAAATGTAAAGATTATACGGATTAGCTTGTCCATGTATTTGAACTTGTAGCCTGCTTGTGTTTGAAAAATATGTTTTATTTTCCACAGGACTTGCTGAATATATGAAAAGTGTATTCCGTGAGTGCAGAATAAGCAAGATTTTAGACGTTTTTTATCCAGTTCAATGTATGTTTGATTATCCGAATAGTTTGATTATCTGAACTACCCTTGGTCCCAATTAGTTCAGATAATCAACTCTCTACTGTACAAGTTTTATTTTATACAAAAAGCTTCAGATTTGCAAAGTGATATATATGCTGCAGAA
Organism: Protopterus annectens; assembly: GCF_019279795.1. Lineage (NCBI taxonomy): Eukaryota > Metazoa > Chordata > Ceratodontiformes > Protopteridae > Protopterus > Protopterus annectens. Next base: position 662,655,209 of record NC_056749.1, on the reverse strand, counting down.
CAGTACTGGTAAAGGCAAGTCTTGTTCATCACAATATCCAGTTAGTTACTAAACATGATTAAAACTGTAAGAATGAACATAAGTAAAACATCTGATCATTACCAAACCCATATGTAGAGAAATATACTCACCCATAAATTAGGGCAGAGTGGACTGTTAATGCTCAGAGCAGTTCTTGTGTTGCCATGTTGAAGTCTGCTGGATATAAATGGGGGGTAAACAATATCTGTATGGCTGTGGATAGGTGAAATATCCTTTTCTATTCACTCTACTTCATTTTTACATTAATTTTCCAGCAGTGAATGTATTGGATGGCATTTAATAGAAGCCCTCTGAGATACAGCTCGGAATGATTTTTATATCTCTAGGGGTTTTGTACTACAACAGAGAAGTGGCTGCACTGATACTTACTCTGAGCAAGGGTTATAATCAGAATATGCATCTGTCTGTTTTAACATTCTGTCTCGGCCTTGTAGCATTATGTTTTAAATTAAGCTACCATGGTGACACACGGTCTCAGTAATGAGTATAGATGGGAATTGAAGTCATGAAGCCACAGTTAAAAAGAATAGTTAAATGTTTGGTATAAATGATGTCTGTGACACCACAGTTACAAGGATGGTAAAATGCTCAGTATGCTGTCTTCAGAAAATAAAAGCATCAAGGATCTCTTTTGTCTGAAAGCATCCCTAGATTTGATTTAGTGTATATTCTGCCAGTAAAAACATAACTTTGACTGTCATATAAATTAAATGCAGCTTGAATTTAGGTTCTAATGTCTGCTTATTATGCTTGCTTAATATGACTAACATGAGGAACTTCTTTTGTGACCATCATCAACCCCTTTTTCTCATTTTACATGGGGTCAGGGTGTCACATCAAAAAATGTGATCAAACAGTGGCCATGTATGAGAGAGCTGACTATTCAGCAATTTTATTACTAACAGTGCATCATGAAATTGAATCATTCACTGCTGGCTAGCATTCACTAATTCTAACTAACAAACAGGTTCCTCAGCCCATGAGACATGGATGTACTTTAATTACATTCAGGCATAATCCCTCTTTCCTTTACACATGCTTTCTTTTACACACGCATAAATGTAAACAGTGTGTGTGCATGCACGCATGCATGTGTGTGATATATTCCTAATAATGTTATTTTTAATTATGGTAACCTAGAAATACATATTGCAAATAGACTAATGCGAGTAATTAATTTTGATAAGATTAATAGGATGACTTAGTGAAATATGCCTTCTGAATTTGATGTACAATGTCAAATGTATCTATGTTACTAACATTCATTAAATAAAACCAAGGGGTGTCACTGTTTCTGTATAACCCCTAAAACAATTGTGCGAGGCAGTGGTTAAAAGTATTTAGGCACTGCTATGAATTAAAAAAATCTCTCTCATATATATAGAAACATAAAAAATTGTTGCTAAACCTAGAAACAGGACAAAGAAGGAAAGTATTTCCTATGCTGTCCTTGAAGGTATTCTAGGAGCAGACTGTTTAATTGTTTCTCTTGAGCTGCAGCAAGAAATGAGTGATTAATACTCTGTTTGAAAAACTCTTTGTTCAAAATGATAAGGCAAATATATTTTCATTGTAATAAAATGCATTCTACAACCCACGGCTTCTGAATCAGCTTTGCAGTATAGTCCTACACTGTGAAGCGAATTGTGCCTTTGTAAAACAATATTAATGTGCATTACACTGACAGGTTATAGGTCTCAGAGTTACAAAGTAAAAAAGTCCCAAGTCTGAAAAGCTTAGGTTTCCAAAATCTACATATCCACAACACTTGGAATGAAGTACACTAATCAGTGGCTAAAAGTAAATTACATGGAGAATTTTGTGTTTCATAACAGTCTAAATTATTCGATACTTAATAGTATGTCTTTCTCTGCATCAGTTTATTACAATGTCTTTTGTTTTGCTTTAAGAACTCTGTTTGTCTGCAATAAATATACGATACTGGCCAAGTCTGTGAACTGGAAGAATTTAGCCCTAACTGTAACCCATTTTACCTGAGTTCATTTAACTACAGTGGTCCTTGGAACAGAGAGAAATGATGAACTGAAACCTATTTACCATTCCTGGGTGGCCCACAGATGTAGACCCTTCCTCAAGTTGCAAGTGTAAGTTGGTGATAGGTGGAGGTATCTGCATACAAAGTGGGCAGGTCTATTGTGGTCGTGTCACTTTCAGAAGTAGGTGACAACTATCATACTGCCCCCTTATTAAAATAAGATTCCAAATGAACAAACTAATGTAACACAAAAGGAAGTTCCGAGACCAACTGATACAAACTAAACTTTATTTAGCACTTTTGTGCCTTAAACTTCTTCAGAATATACACACACAAGAATGTAGCTTCTTAAATAGACTTTAGATAATTGTGCTCATTTAAATACTAAAAGTTATTAAAAAGATAATTTTAATACAAAATCATAACATTATACATATCAAAGACCATATAAAATTGTAAAATTGATAATATAATGATGATTATTATCTAAAATAAGCTTTCAATTTAAGTACAGAAGAAATGGACATGGTCTCATTTAATCCCAGTATCTAGTAGGAATGTAAAAATAATTGCCACCCATGCTCTCTCCTGTCCAACAACAAACCTCAAGGTCCCCTTCTTGAACTACGTATGACCTACTCTACTGAAAAAAAAAATTTAAAAAAAATTATGTTTTTGATTAATTTATATATGTTTGTATCTGGCATTTGTGCCTCTCCTGTTTCTAATACCATATAGAGGTTCGTAAATGCACTCCTTTAATTTTCTCTCTTTTTTTCTAAGATAGAAGACCAGACATAACTTATAGAAAGTTATATAAACCATACCACATGTTACAATTATATTTTCCCTTTTTGGTGATAATTCTGGACTAGATATTTATTGCACTTCCATTAAATACAT
>NC_056749.1:662550779-662651768 GCF_019279795.1 Protopterus annectens | reverse complement strand
ATATATATATATATATTTATATACATATATATATATATATATATATATATATGTGTATATGTGTGTATGTATATATATATATATATATATATATATATATGTCTATGTTGTTGTGTCTTTCGGCTTATCCCGGTTAGGGGTCGCGACAGCAGATCTCCGGTCCGCTAATGTTTGGTATTGGATTTTTATGTGCCGAGTTACCAGCTCTGATGCATAACCTTCAATGAAGGCACACCCATTCATGTATGCCTACACACATAAGACGCTCTAGCTGAGAATCGAACGGGACAATGTCTTGCTGTGAAGCAACAACGCTACCGCAGCACCACCGCGGGTACACACACACACACAAAAAAAAATATATATATATATATATATATATATATATATATATATATATATATATATATATATATACACACATGTGTATATATATTTGTGATTGTAACCTAAAACCTTATTGTAATCTTGCTTGTTTTTGGAGCTTTTGTCCTCGGGACTCCATTGAAAAGGGTTCATCTTGGGCCAGTGGACTATCTTGGTAAACCAACTGCAAAAAAATAAATATGTGTGTATCGATACTTTAAATTTGTATGTTGCTGTCATTTGCAGTAAGGAGGGCATCAGTAGTTTTATTTAAGGCTAGGTTAATGGAGGGGTTAATATTCATTCCCCATGTATTTCTACTTAATAGGTCAGTTTTATTATCCCTGTGGCCCTTTCTCTAAATATTTGACTGTTACTGGATAATCCATGAAAACATCTGCCCACTAAACCTCCCTGTCTGAAAGTTGTAGGTGTAATGATGATGCCGTGCTTTTTTCGTTATTCCTCTGAGTAATTCAGTAAATAATTACTTCTATTTTTAATTTGTCGTCTTTCATTCATCACTACAGTGAAGGAATCGGACTGAAGGAAGGACAGTGATGTTATTAGTTTGAATGTGATGGGGGGGGGTAAAGCCCCTACTGTGACCCAGAGAACCTGGGACCATCACCTCATGATCTGGACAGTAACAGAGCCAGTTTGGGGATGTGTAGGTTGATGGATAATGTTGGGGTGGAGGTGGCCCAGGCTGCTATTGCAGTGACCTCACCCCAAGGTGAGCCTAAGAATGGGTGCAGAAACAACATTTAGGATCTTGACATGAGCTCCATCCCATCAAGCAGTGTATCTACTGTAGCCAGGTCGTGACAGATGTATATGAAGATGCAAGAGTCAGTTGGAACAGTATCCCTTTTCACTGCTTCACATGTCAGAACTGTGGGAATGAAGATGTTGGATTAAAAACTTAGAGCTTGCTATCTCAATGATATCCACAAAAACTTCTGAGAACATAATGATAGGCAGGTATGATGAGAAACAATAATAAAAAATGCTTAATTTTTCATTCATTCATTCATTCATTTATTCATTTTTACTTTTAGAAGCTTGCAGAACTACAACTACTATGAGTTTGAAAACATTACATATTTTGTTACAGAAAACAGTGCAACAAAAATTCTAATTTATTATATTTCAATTAAAGTATGCATTTTCATAGGGAAACTTATTGAAACTGTACACAGTATCATAACACCTGAGCTATGAACAAAGCTTTAGACTTAATCACTATTTTACTAGCGGGTGTAGAGAGCATCATAGATATAATGCAGATGGAAATTTGAACTTAACTTTACCTATTACTCAACTGCTGTTATCCAATGATTATAAATTAGATTTATGTACCTTCACAATAACATCGAGTCAAGCAATTCGATTCTTGTTACATTAAGATCTCTTGTACACATAAACTATGTCATGAATTCATAATACATTTTTGAATAAATGATGTGTGTATGCTCTGAATAGATTAAAGATTCTCTATGTCAGCAAGAATGCATTTGCTTAAGTCAGCTTAAAATGCTTAAATAGGTGAAATTTAATAAGGAACATGTATTTTGTGGTGTTTCTTTATAATAATGGAATAGGAAAACAAAAAAAGCAGATCTGTTTTGGTAACACATAATTTAATATTAGCAATTTTCATTCATATAGTAATAAGTTTGTACTAAAATTAGTAGTGTAAAATGTTTTAGAGGTCACTGTCTTTTCAGACTGTTTGTCTTCTTTAATCAAATCCAGTACAGATTGGATGTTACAGCTGTAATAAGGAAGAGCTTTCCTAAGCCTATTGATTATGCATTAAAATGCGGGTGACTAGCATTCTGTCAGTGCAGAAAGAATGCCATCAGAAATTTTATTTGTGAATATTGTAATATGGGAAAGCATTCTGTTGAAATTTAACAAAGTCATATTTTTCACTTTCTTTGACTGATTTTTTTTAATTCATCCTCTTGGCATGTTTGTAATGGCAAATGGTACACAATTAGAGACTGCCATTAAGACATTCCTTTTCTGTTAAAGCAATATATCCCACTTGCAACATTCTGCTAGCAGACATGTTTTGGTAGAGATATGCAACATCAGTGTTTTACAGGTGTATCAGAATATCTAAACTTTGTTACTCTCCTAGCACATACTTGTATGTGGTGTAAACTTAAATAGTAAGGTCAGCAGATTACACCAGCATGCTATGTGTTGCGGTGTCCACAAACCTACAGGCAAATGCTGCACGCTGATCAGTACTCTAGCATTTTTCAAAGTATATTAGACATTGCTCCTATCAAGTAACTGAACCACATCTCTGGCTTTACTTCTTTATGTAATTGCCCACAGAATCATCGCAGTACTTCAGGTAATTATGACATTAGAAATGATCTGGTGTCTAAGTGTATAAAACACAGATGTAGGGCAGCAGCTGAATAACTCATTGTAAAGTAAACATTTTAATAGATGGAGTTGTCATATGTGGGAGTACACCACATTGTACAATGAGCCATCAATGAGAGAATTCCTTCTCTGTACCATTAGGTGTCATTGGCCTAACAAAGATTACTATTAACAGAATCATCATTTGTGACCATTCAGAATGTGGAGCAGAAGTTCGCAAATCTGACTGATAAGGAAAGGACACTTCCTGCTAGTGTTTTAACTAATATTTTCAAGTGCCAGGATGTCCTTCAGGAATACTGTCAGTGTAGTTTTATCAGTCACTTTAAAAATATTGTGAGGTTTTCTCAGAGAGGATGATGTTGAAGTTCTAGGAATGGAATGGGTCACATGTGAATGACTGACTAGAAATAATGACATGGCAAAATCAGTAGAACCATAAGAAATATGTCAAGATAACCAAATATCCAGGGTGAACATGGCCTAGTAAGTAATGGGGAAATATAGTTAAGAGGAGAAAGTGTGCGTGTGTGTGTGTGTGTGTGTGTGTGTGTGTGTGTGTGTGTGTATGTATGTGTGTATATATATGTGTGTAATATATATATCTTTTCCTAAATGTGGAAATTTAAAAGAATGTAAGCTATCATTGTGATAGCTTCAAGGTCCGTGGCTCTCCATACCATTAATTCAAACTGGTGTTTGAAAGATAAATTCGGCAGTTTTATTTTTTTTTCTTTGTCAACTGTGCAAACTTAATTGAAACAAAGGCCTCTTTTCAGTCGTGAACTCTGAGCACTGGCTGGGTAAGGCACTTGTTCAGAGTTATACAGTAGGCAAATGTAAAGTAATCAGACCTTAGACAACAGCATGTAGATGACTAACAGTTTCCTCAAGGTTTGCATTACATACTCCTGTTTTACTCTGTGCTCCTTCAGCAACTTTCTGATCAAGTAAAAGGGACCTGTAACAATGGATATGAGCCCGCCTGCTATCTATGCAACTAGCTTGTTGGCTTTAGCCCTTCCAGGGCAATATAGCAATTGCATCATATTTACTGACAACCAGCTAATTCTTAAACAGGCTGATAAGGCATGCAAGAGAGGTAACTACACAATGTTTCTGCAGGTAAAGCTCTGGCATACAAGCATTACCAGCCAGGCTGACAGTAATTCACATACTTCACCGGCCACATACAATAAGGATTAGACACACAAATACACATATACTGAGGTTCTTAAATGTCATCTTTGTAAACTCAAAAGACCTCCTAGACATTGCACCTAGAACAAATATCTTCTGCAGCCCCCAAAGCAGTCCACATACAGAAACCCCTCAGAGTCTAACCTTCTAAACTAATAAGGCAAGTCACCACAAATTCCAATATTTTGGTCATATGAAACTCCATTTTGAGACACACATATTTCCATGTCACCAGGCTGGCTGAGTAAGGGGAAAGTCATGGTCAGTTGCCTATCAGATGCTGATATCCCTCAGGTCATGTACGCTCTCAAATCATTGGATTGCAAGTACTAGTATGACTCAGTCATAGTCCATGTAAATGACCTGACATGTATCTCTCTGAACTAAATGAAGAGAAACATGATGCAACACTCATATTATGTGTTCCAGGCTAGTAATGACCTAGAACTGAGTATAATTCAACCTTCTCCAAGGATGATGCCACAATACGAATAAAAGATGATTGACTAATAATTGGCTTAGTTTTTGGTGTCATTCCAAGGGGGTACAATATTTGTCAGCATGGGAGGATATTGTCAGCAGACCATGTTGCTTTGCCAGGGATGATCTGCACCTGCCACCCCTCTCCTCCAGGTTTTTGGTATATTGGTTAAAGCATCTTTCTACCCAGCTGTGCTTTTTTAGGTAATGCCAAACTGACAAACCTTCTAGCATATCAAACCCAACTTTAGAAAATGTAAAGGTGTTACTTGGACTAGTCTTCAATAATAGGAGAGAATACTCTACCCACCCATGGTGTAATGTCCTCACTGGTCAGATCAGACCAGAAAGCTGTCTTCTTTGAAATAAAATAAAACCATGGACTCCTGCTACCACTGGAACACTTAAAGGCAAACATTATTAAGTGATAATATGGCAAAATTGCAAGACCTCCTAGACCCTAAGAACACTGCTGCCTATGAGGAATTGTGCACAGAGACCCTATATAATCATGTGACATTATTCTGTGCATAATTCATAATAGTTCTGAGACTGCTTATGATTGGGATCCTTTCAGCATGCTAACTCTGATTCCACTCTGTATATAATGGAAGTATATATTGTGTTTCATTAGTTACTCTGTATATAATGTACTTTAACTATTCCCCTTGTACACTCATTCTAGCTATGATATTCACTTTGTATATAATTTAAGTATATATTGCATTTTATCATTCACTCCACACACACACACATATATATACCGTGTGTGTGTAGATATACATATATATATATATATATATATATATATATATATATATATAAAATGTCATATATCTACTTTGTTTACCCTGGCTGAGACTAAATTGGTCCAGTGGGATTAGTGCTCTACCCCAGTTAAATTTAAAATAAATACATTTTAATAGATGCATAAAGACATCTGTGCACTCCAGAAGTAAGCACAGAAGAAATTCAAAAAATAAACCAGCATGATGGAATCCTAATATTAATAGGTTGTATAACAAAATGAGGGAAGTTCAGCACACGGCATGATAAAAAAAATCTCTGCTCATTCTAAACAAGCAACTATCAAAGGACAAAATCAAGTCTACAAAACTGGTAAGAATGGCCTCCCAGGCCGAGGACAACCTAGGGCTTTCTTTAGCTCTTTCTGAAACCCCAAAGGTAGTACACCACAGTGTGCAGAACTAATTCTAAATGGAACCACATACACTGAACCAGAAGATATAGGAAATCAGCAGACTGACATTCATCTCAAATTTTACCATTTTCTCCACTGCAGCCACCAAACAGGAAATACCATCGAATGTGAAACCCTGCCCCCAAATATCACTAGGGAGCAGGTCTTTGACGTGTTCTCCAAATCCAAGAATACTGCATTAATGATCCCCAATAGTATCCTCAGATGCCTGCTAAATAGGATGAAACATGAGCTATCAGGACCACTAGACCCATTATTTAATTGTAGCCTCAAGACAGGGTTCATGCCGTGCAAATGGAGAACTGCAATAGTCATCACTGTACACAAAGATGGGCCATCTACACACCCAGGTAACTACAGACCCATAAGTCTGACTAGTCTCACATGCAAAGTCATGGGAAAAATTATAATGGAAATGATTAACAGTGACATAGGAAATCTTCAGATACTTTATCCAACCCAGTTTAGCTTCATCAATGCCAGATCATTCCTACTCACCCTTCTTTAAGTAGGTCACCAAACCAATGGATGAAAGCAAATGGTGTATACTGCCTGCCTTGACCTGGCTAAGTATTTGATACAATACCCAATCAGGCATTGTAGACAATCACATAGAATTGGGTATAAACCCCTAAGTCACACACTGGATAGCCCAGTGGCTCTCAGGACCCAAGAAGTTAGGATAGCAGAGTCCAACTCCACAAAAAGACCAGTCACTAGCAGAGTCCCTCAGGGATCTCTGCTGGGTCTGCTTCTTTTTGGCATCTACCACACTGAATTCAAGGCCAGTGTCAAGTGCCTCTGGCTGACCATGTTTGCAGACAACTGTAAACAATGTGTAGTCATAGAATCTCTCCATGAAGGGCTGAGTCAGATAAATAGTTGGTGCCAGAGTTGTGCCAAAAAATGCATAAGAGTATAAGTCTACTACCCCTAGAAACTGCCTTATTGATAACAGACCCTAAGAGTAGACCCAGTGATCAGGGATTTTGGGACACATGTAGATAGTAGCCTGGCTGTCGGCCATCATGTGTCTGTAATAGTAAGGAAATCAGTCTAGATTGCACAGCTTATAGGCAAGGGTATGGAATCTAGGCCCAAGGAAGTAATCATTCCATTGTTTTTGACCCTAATCAAACCAATCATCGAGTCCAACTCCCCTTCTATTTATACCTCACTATCTACATGTAACAACTGGAATGCCCACAGAGTTTCCTTACAAAAGGAATACAGCATGTAAACATCATCCTAGAAACTGTTGCGGGATGATGTATGCCTGGCATACAGCCATCCTTGGATCCCACTCTGATGGACCTTCTGCATATCTGCAAAACAAATAGCACCAGAATTACCCCTTTCTAAGGCTTTAAACCTTGATTAAGACAGGTATGTATCTCAGCGATTACCCTTTCTCTTTCAAGCCTGCATTAGTAACCATAAGTCTTCCCTAATTACACAAGCTCTAACATTCTTAATGAAGAACTGTTCTAAACCTTGCAATCAGCTTTGTGGAAATGATGCTTCCTATCAGTATATGTTAAGTATCAGTACAACTACATTTCAGGTGCTATTATTGCTCCCACATATAAACTATTTCGGAATCACACCTGCATCAAGTGAGAACAATATGTGAAAAAATCACTTAAGTAGTCCTAGGGGTCTCTAGGAGATTGAGTACAGGAGTAGGGTTTGAGTTAATTCAAATAGGACATATTATTTACACTCTGGAACATGTATAGCAGTCTTCTTCCCTAACCCAGTTCAAGCATAACTTAGACCAGTGTATGTAGAATTTTAAATTCATATCTGGTCATTCACTCGTGTCCTTAATTGACAGAGGCAGCCTGTAAATACTTGACCACCCATGCCCTAGTCTCTCTCTCTCTCTCTCTCTCTATATATATATATATATATATATATATATATATCTTAAAGTTTGTGGACTTGTCGGATACATTTCGGATGCATGGCTAGGCTTAAAATGGCCCCTACTGTCATTAGCCTAGTATACACGTATGAACCTATGAGCTATTATTTTCTTTGCCGATGGCTCTAATCACAGAAAGGAAAGAAGAAATCCCTGTCTGATTCCTCTGTTCAAAAACAGCTTGTCAGAGATGAACCACACACATTAATTCTTGCCTCTGGTTATTCATATATCTTGCATCCAAATGCTAACGTTGCACTATTCATAAAATCCAAGCTGACCACATCACGTGCCTTCTCTGCAGTAAGACCCACTATCAGTAGCAGTGAATACTTAATCTCTTCTTCCCTTCAGTTATTATTCAGTCATCAATGTTGTCAAATGCTTGCCTTTCTTCCTCCCACAAAACAACTTTGATCCACATCTATCATTTTTAGCAACATCTTGGCCATTTACTTAGCTAGTATAAACATATATACTTTATTGTCAAGGTTCAGAGCTGAATTTGTGTGCATTAAGATGGGTCTAAAGGCTCATTAGCTCCTTTGGATAGTATAGCCACTCCAGCTTTCTTCAAGAGGCTGGTACTGTCCCTTCTTTTAAAATATTATTATAGGAAATCATCCAGATTGATATAATTTCCAACCTTCCTCAGGAATGCTATCTTTTCCTGGAGACTTTCATATTGATTGATTGATTCCTTATTTTTATCTCATATCCTCCTGTCTTTGCTATCGATCCATGATCCTCATTTTCCTCTATCCTTGTCATAGTTAAGTCTTTTGGAAATATTTCAGTTTGAGCCTTTTCTTAGTTTTCTCATTCTTTTGCTTTATACAGATTGTTGTAGAAATTCCTAAATATCTCTAATAGCCCTCTAGATTCTCAGGTTATTTTTTTTTGTCATAGTTTCCCTATGTTTGACAACACCCCTTTCTATTTTCTGTTGTCTAAGCCATTGTACTAACATTTTTTGTGCTCTGGAGTTCTTATCAGAAATACTTCCTTAACAGCATCCTTTCTAAACTCATACATATTATCAAAATACTCCCTTATATATTTTTAGCACTCAGCAATTGATCTTCTTTCCTGTATTATCTTCTCTCTTATCACTACCATATTTCTAAGTTCCATTTTCATTTTTATTCTACTCTGTAGTTATCCCATCTGAAGAAATGTGTATCTTATCTAATCATTTCCACTACCAATTCTTTAAATTCCTTTCTGTTTAACAAATAAGTACGGAAGCTCCAGTGTCTTATTTTTACTTGATTACATTGCATCTTTATCTTAGTCTTTATTAGTACATGAACTGAATTAGTTATTGAGAATGTTTCAAAACGTTTTAGTAAATACACAACGCTCCTGTGAAATATAATTTCATCCAGTATAACCCATTTATTGTATATTGGGGAATCATATATAAACTCTTTCTCTCTGGGTTCATGCTAGTGAATTCACATCTTCCATTCCAAATATTCTCATTTGTTTCTTCATAAATCTTCCCTTTTTCAGTTAATTTTCCCTTCTAGATTGACACAACACATTGTCACTATTGCAGATTATGTTCCAGTCCCCACCCATGAATAATATTCCCTGCCTGCAAGCTAATTACTCATAATTCTTTTGAGCTCCTTAATAGTAACTATAAGTGGAATGTAAAACATGCCAGTGTAATCCTCTTTCCTGCCAAATCTACCATTATTGTCTTTCTTCCCCTCTTCTGTCACTACTGAAGTGCCACTTGCAATGAGTTTTATTACCCCCCTCCATTTCATGTGTACCCAGTACTCTGCTAATATCCATTTTGAAATCCTTTCTTTCCCAAATCTACATGCTCATTTCTACCCAGTGAATCCTCTCAACAGTACCTCACAACTCTGGGCAAACATCTAGGAAAATAGTCTACACCCAACTAACTACATCCATCAATGCCACCTGCTCTTCTTTAAACAGCACATACTCTGTACTTGATGAAGTACTGAGATAACACTTTAGTGTCTAACTGATGACATCTTACAAAACACAGATAGAGGCCTTCTTAAAGATGCCAGTTTCACAGCCCTGACAAAGACAGTTGACTCACTTATGACTGTTTTCTCTTAAACTTGTTGAAATTGGTATCAGTTAATTGTTTAGGAGTTATTGGTGGAGCTCATGTAAGTCTGAGTTGAGTTCAGATTGAATTTTGGTGTGAGAGCGACTTGACTGTTAAATATCATCTGCATGGAGGATGAGTGGGAGACAAGGCAGGTCACAAAGAAGTTTGTTAGTGTAGTTGGAGAAGAGTATGTGGAAAAAGAATGGATCCTTATGGCACACATTTGATAACAGATGCAGATTCTGACTAGGAGGATCAAATGTTAACTCTGAGTGTCACTGCAGAAGATATTAAATTATGGAGTCTTATCTGGGCTGATACGAAGTTCACTCTTCCCCAATACTAAAATCATGTTTTTTGGAACTTACAGAAAATTCATGAAGCACATGACACTCTATCTTTGTCTTATACAACCATACCATAGAAACAACCTTCATCTTCAAATGTGTCACATTATGGCTTAATCAATCTCTAAATTTCCACATCTGCATAGTGTGAGAGCAGAAATAAACTCCATCCTTTTCTGGGCCATAAAGTTTACATTTTCTATTTCTACCAGCTAGAACAGCCATTAGTAAAGCAGTTCTCCTCTGTCAGATAAAATATGGGCTACCCATTTTCACATCTGGCTGCAAGAAAAAAGCCATTGCACTCAAGACAATCTCAAACAGCATCTACTGATTAATTTCAAACTCACCCCTATTCCTTGTCAAGCTCTCCCCATTGACCTAATGCAAATCATCACTTACTCCAAATTCAGAATGCAAATCAAAAAGTGCCTCTTTAACCAAGCAAATGCCCCTGCTTCAAAACAGGACAGATCACCTAACACACTATTCCTATCTCATTTCTTATTTTCTTCTCCTCTCAAGGAATTACTGAAGAGTGACCCACTTTAAAAACAAATGTACTTTGCATTACATACTGCTTGTTTACTAGAATCTACATGTACATTTTTTCCTATGTAAATAATCTGAAGTACTCTGTTATTGCTTCCATTTATGCCTTTTTTATTTGCATAATATTTTGTAGTTCACATGGGTTGAGGCTAAAACTGGTCAGAGTTGATCAATGTACTACCTTAGTAAATAAATATAAACAAACAAATACACATTACTATTTGCAATCTGCACTTAATATAATTCATTACTTTCTACTTCTTATCCATACCTGAAGTGCCATTTACATTCAGTGATATTGTTAGAAAAATATGTATTAGTAATATGCATGCTTTAATGCATTGAGGTTTAAAAGGGTTAATAAATTTATTCTGTTACCACTGCATGAATCTGCACAGCTATTAGAAACTTAACAAGAAGCATTTGATTTCTGCTAATGTCAGCAAATAACAAGAAGCATTTCATTTCTACTAGCGTCATGAGACTTAACAAAGAGTTATTGATTTTCTGCTTATGCCATGAGAAAGTACACAGCTTTTAGAAGCTTTGATAAGGAGCACAATGGATGCTTGAAAGTATAAACCGTAGTCAGCATTATTTGTACCTAAGCTAGAAATGTACTTTGAATCTAGGCAAAATGTAACACATATATTAGAACTGTACAATTGAAGAATTGAAAGTTTGTGGTGGGCTGAAATAAGCCCCAAGGCCAGGTTGTTTTTCTCAAATGTTTTGTAAATCAACAGTTATTCTCAACTAGTCAGCAATTAGTCTAGTAACATTTTCTGTATAACAATACAGAAAGCTGTGTCTAACTACGTCAGCAATAGAAGTAACATTTCTGTGTAACATGGAAAGAACTATATAAAAATGTCATACTAATTATTAATGTTCAGACAAATCATTCTGCTTGCATGCTTTGTCTCCTTGCTGCAAGTTAATAAAGGGTGCCATACTTGAACCTTACGTGAATTGGTCTTTGAAGTTTTTTCCTTTGACAGATTGGTCCTTCGGACCGGAACCCTCTCTTCACCTTGGATCAGACAGGCCAGGTGGTTGAAACCGTATGGAGAAGAAACCAAATTGGTGGTTCTTATTTGAAAAGCCCTCCGACTGAATTGTCGTTCAAAAGAGGCCAGCCACTTTCTGATCTGCGACTGAAGGATGGGTCTCCGCGAATCAGGTGATCAATCACGTAGGCTCAGGTAAGGTGAATCTACTTTTTCCTGTTTTCTGTTTTAGATCAGGGACCAGATTTGTATTGTTTTTGTCAAGACTGTATTTTTGCTTACAAGTCAGGGACAAAAAAGATTACTGTCTTGTCATAGATCAGGAGAAACAGAATAAGTAGGCAGTCATTTTGAAGAGACTATAACAAAATCCATGGTACCACATTAAAAATAAGAGAGGTTACTTAACGATCAAAAGGGTAGAACAAAATGGGTAATAATTGCACAAAAAGACCCCAAAATCCGCCATTAACAGAAGATGCAAAATACATGCAGTCGCTGAGCGCCGATAATATTAAATATTATTCAAAATGGGTTAATAAATATGAATTTGATGGAAAATTAGAAAAATACCCGCTTATCAAACTTGTCAAACAGCTCAAAACCGATTCCAAAGGTCAGGTAAAAAAGCAACGCAAATTAGGAATTCCTCAAGCACACAGGTGGATTGAGGAAGTAAACCGTAGGGAACAAAAGAACAAAAATTCAAAAACAATGTTTTTAGACAAGGAGGACAATAACTTAGTAATAACATCAGCCCCTCCGCCTCCCTTACCAGAATATGAAGCAAGTGAACAGGTTAGTCCACCCCCATGATATCCTGTGGTCACTGAAGAAAGAGGCATTATGAAAATAAAACTGTATATTAGAGATCCCATCGGGACCAGGTCTCGAACAAGGGCAGGTAATCCAAATGAAGGCATCGAATTATATCAAATGGTTAAGAATTCACACTCTATGAGTGAAGAAATATGCCCACTTATAGAAGTACCCAACCCTCAGGCAGGTCAGGACAATCAGGACCCAACTATTTTAGTGTATTGACCTTGGACTCCGGAAGATATCCGGAAAGCCACTGAGGGAATTCTCCATCCAAAAGTTAATTTTAGAAAATCCTCAGAAAATTTGCAAGGAATGAGGCTGAGTTATAACTTAAATGGAGAAGAGGTAGAAAAAGTAGTTAGACAAATTGTGGGGCCAGATTGGCACATGATTAGTGGCAACTGGAATCCCTGTGACACTGCACAAAGACCCCTCCCACATAGCAGCACAGAATTAGGCAACAGAGTAAAAGGTCTTACAAACCGCATCTCTGAAAAATGGAAGCCTAGGGCAGACTGGACTTGCATTAATCAATGCATCCAACAAGAAGGTGAAACTATTGACCGGTATTATGCCAGACTATTAGAATGTTTTAATAACCACTGTGGAATGCAGGTTCCTGAAGATCAAACACAAGATTCCCCATATGAACAGCAGTTAAAGAATGAATTTTTAAAGGGCAGTATTTCACCTATAAGCAGTTTTATTACAAAACACATGGTAGGCCATCGTACAAGCAGGTTACAGTCATTACTTGAATATGCTAGGCATGCCGAAAGGCATTTTAATAGCAAAAAGAAAAAGAAAGCTCAAGTATTTTCTGTAGAAGATGGAGTAGAAGTTTACATAGTACAGTCCGGGAAAAAGGGCAAGAAAAATGCACAGGGAAACAAACAATCTGATCAACAATTAGAGGACTTTGAAGGGCGAAAGAAAAGGGGTGAATGTTTTAAATGTGGTAAAAAGGGACACTTGGCAAAGGATTGCAGGAACAAGAAGGCAACCATGGAAGACAAGGAGGGTGAGGACTGACTATATGGTAGTCAGGAATCACTAGAAGGGGATAGCGAAGAAAGGACAAATGAGAATGTGATAGAGGGAGTAGAGGATGTGACAGAAGAGATAGAGGAAGTGCAATAAGTTAGTGATAATGAAGAAAATGAAATATTAGACCTAGCTTTATTGAGCTTGGAGCTCTATTTAGCAGACACAAAACCAGAAGTTACACTCTTGGTAGAAGGAAGGGAAGTCAAATTCTTGTGTGATTCAGGGGCATCACGAACCCTGATTCATCCCTCCAAACTGCCAGAAAACACAGAGTCACCTGATTACATACTGGTAAAAGCAGCTAATGGACAGCTGTATTGGGAGCCCCTCTCCCGTAATATTGCAATAACTGATCCAGTTTCAGGATTGACTCAGAAAAGCAAAATTGTTTCTGAAAAATGCCCAGTAAACCTCTTGGGCAGAGACCTCATGCAACTATTTGGTATAGCAGTAGTCCCAGCCATGCAGGGTATGGAAGCACAGAGACAAATTGATACCTTTGCAGTGCAATCAGAGGTGAAATGTTTTATTGGTACAGCCAGGACTTGGTTGCGACTGGTCCAGGGACTGTGACCGAAGAATTAATGAATGTAGCCATCAGCAAGTTCCCCTCCCTTGACATTGATAAGCAACACCTGTTGCACTGTACCCTGTATTATTGTAACACACCAGGACCTGATGAGGAATATGAGCAAGAATTGTTTAAAAATCATGCAAACAGATTGATATTGCGTAACCTGTACTGGGACACAGAAGGGAACAGTGTAGCCAGCTATTCATTGCCCCAGGAGTTCTTTACACTTTATAAATCTAATCGATTACCACATGTTAGCTTAACCAAGAACAAAAATATAGAATGGGCAGACCTAGGAGAAAAAGTCACGAGATGGGAGAAACAAACAGAATTAGAACTGTCAGAACAGGGAATACAGAAGTTGAATTGGATAACTCAGACCCACCCAGCCGTGCACTTGCAGTCTAGCAAGGACAGCTGATTAGCACTCCTATTAAAGGAGGAAGAGAATGCCTTACAGAATATACCAGAAACTCTCTGGTCAACAGGAAAGTCAGATGTAGGACTTATTCGTACAGCGGGACCAGTAACTATCACACCAAAGTCAGCATTCAGACCACAGAAAAGACAGTATCCCTTAAGAAAAGATGCAGAGGCGGGAATAAAGCCTATTATAGCAGCCTTACTTAAAGGGGGAATACTGGTAGAATCTCCCGATTCACCATGTAATACACCCGTATTTCCAGTTAAAAAATCAAATAGAGAATGGCGTATGGTCCAAGATTTACAAGCTGTAAATGATGCAGTAATACCAAGGGCACCTATGGTGCCAGACCCACACACCCTGTTGAATGATTTAAAACCTCAACAGAAGTATTTTTCTGTGGTAGACATCAGCAATGCGTTCTTTTCGATACCGATAAACCCTGACAGCCAGTATTGGTTTGCATTCACATTTCAGGGGAAAAGGTATACATATACGTGACTACCACAGGGGTACTGTGAAAGTCCGACGATATTCTCACAAGAAATGGCAAGCAACTTGGCGGGATTCACCCCACCAAGAGGCAGTCAGATTTTACTTTATGTTGATGACAGCCCCCACCCAGCAAGATTGTAGAGAAGATACCATAGCGCTATTACTATTCTTAGCCGCTGAAGGACATAAGGTAAATAAAAATAAACTGCAGCTTTGGAAAAAACAAGTCAAATACCTGGGATATGTAATATCCAAGGAAGGTAGAACATTAGATGAGGACAGAAAAGTAGCAATTTTGCAAGCACCAAAACCCACTACCAAGAAGGAAATGATGTCCTTCCTGGGTACAACTAACTTCTGCCGGAGCTGGATTCCAAACTATGCTTTGGAATCTGCACCTCTGACTGACCTCATATATAAGAAGCCTACAGCAGCACAGAATTTGTTACAATGGACACCAGAGGCAAAATCTGCTTTCTGCAAACTAAAACAATTAATAGCGTCCTCATTAGTTCTAGGATTACCAAACTACCATAAACGTTTTTTCCAAGCTGTAGATTGTAAGCAAGGTTATATGACATCAGTGTTAACACAACAGCATGGGGACAAGCAACGCCCCATTGCTTACTATTCATCACAACTAGACCCAGTGGCACGGTCCTTACCCCACTGTGTACAAGCAGTAGTTGCAGCTGCAATGGCAGTACAGGCTTCGGCCTCAGTAGTCTTATTCTACCCTCTCACTTTGAGAGTGCCTCATGCAGTCATGATTATTTTACTACAAGAAAAGGTGGCATATCTTTCCCCTGCTAGGCATCTTTCCTGTATGACTATATTGTTGAGCCAACCTCACATGACAATTGAACGATGCATGACTTTGAACCCTTCTACCTTGCTCCCAACTCCTGCAGATGGCACACCACACCGCTGCCTGCAGGTAATTGAGCAAAAGACACTACCTAGAAAAGATCTCACAGATGTCCCCTTGGATGATGCCAAGGTGACATACTACGTGGATGGTTCATGCAAAAGGGGTCCTGCAGGACAGAACCTAGTAGGATATGCAGTAGTTTCTGACACTGAGATTATAGAAGCAAAACCTTTACCACACAACTTATCTGCACAGGCAGCAGAATTGATTGCCTTGACATGGGCATGTACCTTAGCAAAGGGTAAATGTGTAAACATTTTTACTGACGGCCAGTACGCTTTTTCTACTGTACATGTTTTTGCGCAACAGTGGAAAAACCAAGGAATGATAACATCTACTGGCAAACCTATAAATCATGCAAAATTTATTCTAGATCTTTTAGAATCTATTCATTTACCTCAGAAAGTAGCTATTTGTAAATGCACAGCTCACACCAAGCAACAAGATAGGATTTCAAAAGGTAATGCGAGAGCTGATACAGCTGCAAAACAAGCAGCTACAGAAGTATTTCTTTCAAATGAGGAACTACAACCCTCTGAGATTTTAGACTTAGAAATGTTAAAAACAATGCAGACACTCACTACGCAAGCTGAAAAACAAAGATGGGTAAAATGAGGAGCAATTCTCGAAAAGGGGCTGTACATCTCTAAAGAAGGGACATTGATACCACCATCTAATTTGTTTAGATATGCAGCTTTGTTGAGCCATGGGCAGTGCCATGTCTCAACAGGGGGGATGGTACAGCTGGTGAACCAGGTGTTCACAACGTACGGATTTACAAACTACTCTTAAAAAATTCTGTTTGATGTGCCAAATTTGTAACAAACATCATGCACAAGGGGCGTTAAAGCCCAAGCAAGGGAGTTTCCCTACACCACCATATCCATTTCACACTATCTGTATGGATGTCATAGAATTGAACAAATGTGAAAATAAGAAGTATTGTCTTGTCATTGTAGATATATTTTCCAGATGGGTGGAAGCCTTTCCAACCAAAAATCCAGATGCAGCCACGGTGGCAAAAGTACTTGTCAAAGAAATCATCCCTAGATTTGGAATTCCGGAAAGGATCTACAGTGACAATGGTACACACTTTGGAAACCAAACCATACAGCAGTTAAGTAAGCATTTTGGTATTTCTTTAAAAAATCATTGTGCATACCATCCGCAATCTGCAGGTCTAGTTGAGAGGCATAATGGTATATTAAAGAATAAATTAAGAAAGTTAATAGCTGAGACAAGGAAGAATTGGTTGTATTGTTTGCCCCTGGCACTGTTGAGCATGAGAACTGTTCTGACTGCAAAAGGATTGACTCCTTCTGAGAAACTATTTGGAAGGGCTTATTATACACCCCAGTAGAAACTTCTCATGTCCGCAGACCAGGAAGCCGATTATACAATAGCTGAATATATGAGAAAAGTCATGAATTCTAAACATCTGTTGCAGTCAAATTCTGTTTCAGATAAAGAACAAACTGAAACATCGGAAGTGGCAGTGATCTCCGGGGAGTGGGTGTGGGTGAAGAATATAAAGAAGAAAAATTGGTCATCACCAAGGTGCTTCTTTCGACACCCACTGCAGTCAAGATAGCAGAACGAGCCTTGTGGATCCACCTGATGCACTGCAAACTAATTAAGAACTTTGAACTGGACAAAAATCTTACCTCTCCATCGGGGCCCTCAGTACAAAGCCTGGCTACAAAGGGGGGGTCAGATCAATAGGACTGATCTGTCTCAATCACAGTGAAGAAACCATCAGTGCTGAAGGTCCTATTAGGGCAGAGAGTAAGAATGCATGTCTGAAATAAAGATGACAGGATCCAGTAAGATCCAGATGTACCTATTCGGAAGAGTCGGAGAAAACACGAATGCAGAACAACAGTTTCCGCAGAAGTATTGCATAATCATCCTGCTGACTGTACTAGTGACAATAATCTTTTTGTTGTGGCCATTCCTTTTCCCAGCCACACAAACTGAACTGAATAAACGTGGAGAGTTGCACGTAGAGTGGCACCCAAACTTCAACACTTACCAGGCAATCAGATATGTGTATGCTGAGACCTTCAATGTTTTGAATTGCTGGATTTGCACAGCTTTGTCAACAGCATACGGGGGGTTATTGTTAACTTCAGTCCCCCTAGGAGCCAACAAGACCTGGGAAAACTTAGTCTATGATACATCAGATGTCACATCACAACATAAAGTAGTATTGCACTTGTCTGTTCGACAGAAGGGGACTGTGTTTTTTTACAAAAATGATACAGTTCAGGTGGGTTGGAGCAATTGCAATCTAACTGTTCCCTATAGATGCTACAATAAAACTGACAACACAGGTTCCTATTGCAACACAAGCTATGATTCATTTTTTGAACTGATGCATAGGACAACTGATGAAGTAAAACATAATGCTGACCTCTATAAACAACTGATTATAGTTGACAAAAAAATGTTTCATCCAGAGCCAGGACATAGTAAAGTTACTATCAAAGTAGAAGATTGCTACTTTGTATGTGGTAGGAAAGCATATAAGTGGTTACCTGAGAATTGGTCCGGCAGTTGTTATTTGGGGTACCTGGTTCCGGCCATACGACACACAGCAGTTTTACCACAGGGGAAAATTCAGAATGTTCGACGAGAAATCAAGAAACCTGTCAACCCAGTGGGGCAAATCAATGCAGGCTGGAAAAACCATCATGCTGTGAACCTAGGGAAAAATGGACTGTCACATATGGACTTGGGTGATACCATCATCTCGTGGGCAGGTGTATTGCCAGCCTATGGAGCAACAAAATCAATCTGGGTACTGAGAAAACTGTCTAAACTTCTCGAAATAATGAGCAATGCAACCTTTTCCACTCTAGAATTGGTGACTGATGTACTGACTGCCATGAGAACTGTAGTGCTTCAAAACCGCATGGCTCTTGACTTCACCCTAGTGGTGAGAGGAGGTACTTGCGCTTTAATCCAGGAGGAGTGCTGTTCATATATTCCTGACCACAAACACAAGATAGACAATCACTTTGAGGTAATTCAGCAGGTGTCGGCTATGACCAAGCCAGGACCAAATCCATTGACGGACTTTTTCCAGAGATTGTTTGGGGAGTGGGGCAGTATCCTAATGAACATCCTGATTGCCATCTGTGTAGGAATGATCCTGCTGGTGGTATGTGTGTGCTGCTGCATCCCCTGCATGAAAAGACTGATTAAAGACTTTATAGACATGTCAGTTTCAGAAACTTTATACCAAGGTGCTGAACTTGAAGAATTGTTGAAAAATTGAAAATGCTTTCATAAGTTTAAACTGAATGACTCTCTTAACTGCAAATCCTGAGTAGGAAGAGGTTAGGGGAAGAAGAGAAAAAAAAACTGTTTATGCTTATTTTGAAAGTAGAATAAAAGTATTAAAAGGGGGGAAATGTTAGAAAAAATATGTATTAGTAATATGCATGCTTAATGCACTGAGGTTTAAAAGGGTTAATACATTTATTCTGTTCACACTGCATGAATCTGCACAGCTATTAGAAACGTAACAAGAAGCATTTGATTTCTGCTAATGTCAGCAAATAAGAATAATGTCATTTCTACTAGTGTCATGAGACTTAGAGTTACTGATTTTCTGCTTATGCCATGAGAAAGTACACAGCTGTTAGAAGCTTTGATAAGGAGCACAATGGATGCTTGAAAGTATAAACCGTAGTCAGCATTATTTGTACCTAAGCTAGAAATGTACCTTGAATCTAGGCAAAATGTAACACATATATTAGAACTGTACAATTGAAGAACTGAAAGTTTGTGGTGGGTTAAAATAAGCCCCAAGGCCAGGTTGTTTTTCTCAAATGTTTTGTAAATCAGCAGTTATTCTCAACTAGTCAGCAATTAGTCTAGTAACATTTTTCTGTAGAACAATACAGAAAGCTGTGTCTAACTACGTCAGCAATAGAAGTAACATTTCTGTGTAACATGGAAAGAACTATATAAAAATGCCATACTAATTATTAATGTTCAGAGAAATTATTCTGCCTGCATGCTTGTCTCCTTGCTGCAAGTTAATAAAGGGTGTCATACTTGAACCTTACGTGAATTGGTCTTTGAAGTTTTTTCCTTTGACAGATATCAGAACAATTGATTTATCAATTATAAGAGACTTACTTTCACATACTGTACATGACAGGCTTTTGAATATACATTTCCAACTTGCAACTTACATGCATGCATTAATATTTGGCAGGCTGATCTTATATGCAGTTGTGACGTCTCATCTCTGTTTGGACCCGTGTCACATTTTCCCAGACTTTTTGCTTTAATAAAACACTCAAGAAACAAAAACTATGTAGCAAACACACAAAAGTATTTACACTTTTCAAAAACAGAAGTTGCCACTTTATGTAGGGGCAATTGCCCAAACTTTACCATTGTGCCCACAGGCTTTATTTCTTCTAAAGATAAGTTTAATCATGATGGATTTGCATATTAGAACCTGTGTTCTCTTTTGCACCAACACCGTCCATTCTTGTCCCTCCCATCTCCATTACCCTCCCAGATATGAAAAGCAGCTTACAAGACCTCAATTAACTGATTTTTAGCCTTAAGAAGAAGTGTACTGGCTATTCTTAAATAAACTATATTGTGTATGGTTATGTTTTATACTGTTAATGTTAAATGCTGTAGAAATTTATCTACTTTCAAAAGTACTCCATTGTGTCGGAGTTCTTTTTTTTCCACTGAACTGTTTGCTAGTTCCACTTGAAGTACTAATTACAAAGTTTCTCATACAAATGTCTCAGGTTCATGATTCATTCATTTCCTGTTTAATTGCCTATACTTTAGACAGACCACTTCCAGTTGTTGATCTTTAATTGAGGAGAGAAATGAGCTAATAGTTTTGCAAATGCATGAACTAGCTCTTTCCAAATGCTGATTTTGAATGTTTTCCATTTTCCAGTCTGTCTGTTCAGGAAAAATGTCTGCAGCATAAATCAAGATTAGCCTCTACCTGTATAGCACCATGTGAAACCACTATACTTTAATACATATAAATGATTGGTATACTTCCATATACTCCCAACAGCAGCCCAAGATCACAACATAATGCTGCTTATATCCAGGTACATTACAGTCAAAGAAAACTAATTTCTTAGGTTAGCACCTCTATAATAAACAGCATTTACTGATAAGACTTGCTTACGTAACATTTCAAATTCCACTGCTTTACTATACAATATGCAATTTACTTCAAAGAAATTATACACATATTAATAAGACAAAATAACTTTACTCTCAGACACATCCTCAATTCCGTCATTATTTTTAAACATTAAACATAAAATGGAAATTATGCTTTAGAGTCCGCCTATCGATTTATTTTATTATTTATTTAACATTTTTTTTATTTATTTACCATCTGTTTACTGGGAAAGTCCAACTTGGAACAAAGCCAATTTTCAGCAGATGCCTGGGGAGAAATGCTCCAGATGCATATCTTTGAAACATTGATTTAAGATGGTTCACAAACTTTCATTATTTTTAGCCACTTATTGCAGAAGTACAGTTCTTGTGTCTAAATAGAATCTCATGAAAATGACACTTTGCAATTCTTTCTTTTATTTCTTAACTTCACATTTTTGCTGGTGTTCTTCCTTATTGTCTTGACCACCAAAACTGGCTCTCATTCAAGTCCAAGGTGCTCCAAATTTTTTTGTTAGCTCCTGGACTTTTTTCCTCTCATGCAATTGTTTTCTTTTGATAGAATAGACACAGTTTTACTGCTAAGATCTCTATGTGGGCTTTGATATTGTCAGAGGAACGAGAAGCAGAGTCACCTTCATCTTGGTAACCCCCCCCCCCTTAGCCTGTTCTACAAGCAAAAATGTCTTTGATCCTGCAAGGAAAATATTTTAATACAGATAAATATTGCAACTTCAGTCTTTGCATGCCTCAGGACATCCTCTATGATTGCAGAAATAAATTTGCTTCTCTTCTGCATCATGGGTAGTGAGTAATCATTTACCAAAAACCCTCTGGTGTCCCCAGCACCTTTCTGCCACAGTTTTTCAAGAGAAGCTCTTTCTACTAGTATGGCTGCATCTTTATTACTATAGGTCCTGGTTTCTTTCTGATGGCCATATTTGGAGTATATACATGGTGTGCCTTTTCAATTAACAAATCCTGCTGAGGAATATCAGTCCAGTTACTTATTTTTACTTTCACAAAATAAATGCAGTGTGTTTCTAGTAGATCAGGAAATCTTTTCTCTGCATTATCTTTCTCCTTTCTAACTCTTTTGAAACAGTTCTTGAGAAGCCTTATATTCACCCAGTCCAGTTTTTCATTCATTTCATCTTTTGATTGCTGTAGTCTTATCAGTTCATCTGAATAGTAACTTAAAGTTTCTATTCTCTCAAGTCTTTTGTCATTAGACTTTGTATAATTCCTCCAGTTTCTCAATTATTTTAAACCTCAGTGAATACATTTATTTTCTCATGTTATTTACCGGAAGCCATCTCCTGTATCTTGGATGAAACCTGAACTGCTTTTTGCTGAACATCTGCAAAACTTTTCTCTACCAGACTGTCTCTTTTCCCTTTCTAGGTGATTTTTCCTGTTTTTTTTTCGTGATTTTTCCCCCCAGACATTCAGGCAGTACAGAGCCAATAAATTAATTTTACTTTTCCTCATTGGGAGAGCTCTAGTCAATCTGCTCTTCAGAGTGCTGTCATCTTGGAATCTGAGTAATTTATTTACCATGGTATTTATAATTCAGGATGTGGATATAACTTTATCAGTTTGCTGCTGTTCAATTTATTACTTGTTAATACTAAAGTTGTCATTTCCGTAAGGTCTTAGGTGTATACTGGCCTATTAGTCACACAGACCTTTAGAAGCCGAGTCGCTGCAGTTCCCACTACTTGATCTGTTAATTCATCAGGGTCTGAGAATTTATACCAGGATGAAGATATGGATCCCTGGCCACTCCTCCAGGTTGGATTTAAAGAGAGTTAGGGAGACTGGGACTGAAAGGGGGTTATTCCATAAGTAGGGGATCTTTTGGAGTGGTATATATACTTTCAACAGGCTATTTTAATATTCTGATCCAGATTTAGATCCCTAAAATGGGTACTGGTGGTGCTGCCTATTTTATGAACATGTAAAAGATCAAGCAGGGCAGGGTAATTTGCAGCATTGTAAACCAAGCAGGAGTTACCACCTAGAAGTCTGTAGAAGATGGAGTAAAGTGAGATGAGATTTAAACATTTTGTGTGGCTTAGCTCATACCCAAGCTTTTCCCTGTGCATAGGTATTGATTTTCCTAGTCGAGCTATATTTCTGAATAGATGCATTCTAAAGGGGCATTATATTCTATCATGAGTCTGATAAGGGAGATTTAGAAAAGGACAATGACTTTCTTTACCCTACAGGATATGTCTTTATTATTTGCACTAGGTAGACTGATTTCCGAATTGCAGCTTTTACATGTTAGTCAAGAAGTGGGATTGTCAGAGAGATGAAGAAAGTAGACAGGAGTATAAGGAGATGAGGTGCATGGCAAAGAGAGAGGTGGTGAAGGCTAAGGATAAGGCATATGAAGAGTTGTATGAAAGGTTGGACACTAAGGAGGGAGAAAAGGACCTGTACCAATTGGCTAGACAGAGGGACCGAGCTGGGAAAGGTCTTCAGCAGGTAAAGGTGATAAAGGATAATGAGGGAAACATACTCACAAACAAGGAGAGTGTGTTGAGGAGATGGAAAGAGTACTTTGAGGGGTTGATGAATGAAGAGAATGAGAGGGAGAGAAGGTTGGATGATGTAGGGATAGTGAATCATGAAGTACAATGGATTAGCAAGGAGGAAGTAAGGATAGCTATGAAGAGAATGAAGAATGGAAAGGCTGTTGGCCCAGCTGACATACCTGTGGCAGTGGAGTTTTTAACCAGATTGTTTAATGAAATCTTGGAAAGTGAGAGGATGCCTGAGTAATGGAGAAAAAGTGTTTTGGTACTGTTTTTAAGAATAAGGGTGATGTGCAGAGCTGTAGTAACTACAGAGGGATTAAATTGATCAGTCACAGCATGAAGTTATGGGAAAGAGTAGTGGAAGCTAGGTTAAGAAGGGATGTGATGATTAGTGATCAGCAGTATGGTTTCATGCCAGGAAAGAGCACTACAGATGCGATCTTTGCTCTGACAGTGTTGATGGAGAAGTACAGAGAATGTCGGAAGGAGTTGCATTGTGTTTTTGTAGACTTAGAGAAAGCATATGACAGGGTGCCTAGAGAGGAGTTGTGGTATTGTATGAGGAAGTCAGGAGTGTCAGAAAAGCATGTAAGAGTGGTACAGGATATGTACAAGGGTAGAGTGACAGCGGTGAGCTCTGCGGTGGGAGTGATGGATGCGTTTAAGGTGGAGGTGGGGTTACATCAAGGATCAGCTCTGAGCCCTTTCTTATTTGTAATGGTGATGGACAGGTTGACAGACGAGATCAGACAGGAGTCCCCGTGGACTATGATGTTTGCAGATGACATTGTGATCTGTAGTGAGAGTAGGAAACAGGTGGAGGAGACCCTGGAGAGATGGAGATATGCTCTAGAGAGAAGAGGAATGAAGGTCAGCAGGACTAAGACAGAATATGTGTGTGTGAATGAGAGGGAGGATAGAGGAATGGTGAGGATGCAAGGAGTAGAGGTGGCGAAGGTGGATGAGTTTAAATACTTGGGGTCAATAGTTCAGAGTAACGGTGAGTGTGGAAGAGAGGTGAAGAAGAGAGTGCAGGCAGGATGGAGTGGGTGGAGAAGTGTGTTAGGATTGATTTGTGACAGATGAGTACCTGTAAGAGTGAAAGGGAAGGTTTACAAGAGGGTAGTGAGACCAGCTATGTTATATGGGTTGGAGACAGTGGCATTGACAAAAAGGCAGGAGTGTGAGCTGGATGTGGCAGAATTAAAGATAATAAGATTTGCACTGGGTGTGACGAGGGTGGACAGGATTAGGAATAAGTATATTAGAGGGTCAGCCCAGGTTGGAAGGTTTGGAGACAAAGCCAGAAAGGCACAATTATGTTGGTTTGGACATGTGCTGAGGAGGGATGCTGAGTATATTGGGAAAAAGATGCTAAGCATGAAGCTACCAGGTAACAGGAAAAGAGGAAGGCCTAAGATAAGGTTTATGGATGTGGTGAGAGAGGACATGCAGGTGGTTGGTGTGACAGAGCAAGATGCAGAGGACAGGAAGAAATGGAAACAGGTGATCTGCTGTGGCGACCCCTAATGGGAACAGCCGAAAGAAGATGATGATGACATGTTAGCCAAAACAGATTTTGGTATCCCCAAATGTACCTAGATTTCTTATGACATAATCTATTTTCAGGGGTGATATTATCTGTGAGATAGGTGCATGGGTGTTCTTGCTTCACAATGGGAGCAATCATGCATTTGTTTGCAATGAGTTTAAGACTATGGACCTGACACCAGATATGTATGTAGGTTAGGCCTTTTTGAAGGGTATTTATGCCATTTTGTGAGTTGATGACATCTGTCAGTTTGCAGTTATCAGCAAACATTCTGCTGGAAAACCCTGGAATTTGAATATTTATTTATTTATATTTGTTTACTTCAGTTTTCTTACTGGATTACTGGGCTAGTCTACTGATCCTTTTCAGCACTCAACCAGGTACAGAGAAAAACAGGTGGTAGTATAATGGGAGTACAAACATAAATCAAGTTACAGTGAGCAGTATAATGGGGGTACAAACATCAATTTACAGTGGAAAGTGTAATGAGGTGCAAACATAAATCAAGTTACAGTGCCAGTGTAAAGGGGTACAAACATAAATCAAGTTACAGTGAGCAGTACAATGGGGTACAAACATAAATCAAGTTACAGTGCACAGCATAATGGGGGCGTAAACATTAATCAAGTTACTTGTGGGCAGTATAATGGGGGTGCAAATATAAATCTCAAGTTACAGTGGATAGTATAATGTGGGTGCAGGCATTAATCAAGTTACAGTGAGCAGAACAATGGGGGTGAAAACATAAATCAAGTTAGTGTGCAGTAGAATGTGGGTACAAACATAAATCAAGTTACAGTGTGCAGTATAGTAGGGGTACAAACATCAAGTTACGGTGGGCAGTGTAATGAGGTGCAAACATAAATCACGTTACAGTGGGCAGTGTAAAGGGGTACAAACATAAATCAAGTGACAGTGCACAGTGTAATGGGGGTACAAGCATTAATCAAGTTACAGTGAGCAGTACAATGAGGGTACAAACCAAGTTGCAGTGGGCAGTACGATGGGGATGCAAACTTAAATCAAGTTACCGTGCACAGCATAATGGGGGTGCAAACATAAATCAAGTTACAGTGTGCAGTATAGTCGGGGTACAAACATAAATCTAGTTACAGTGGATAAAAATAGTTCTGTAGTTAGGGATAAACACTTCTGTGAGAAATAAGAGCAATATCTATTACGTATACTCTATACAAGAGAAATAATATAACATTCATCCACTAAGTACATGAGAAATACTATGATAATATCTATACAAGAAAATACTGTTACTTGTATTATATGCTAGGAAAGGTCAAAG
This sequence comes from Protopterus annectens, assembly GCF_019279795.1. Classification (NCBI taxonomy): domain Eukaryota; kingdom Metazoa; phylum Chordata; order Ceratodontiformes; family Protopteridae; genus Protopterus; species Protopterus annectens. The sequence continues at coordinate 662,625,282 of NC_056749.1, read as the reverse complement.
AAGTAAATATGTTTTCAATTCTGATCTTCCATATTTTTGCCAGAATCACAAAAGGAAGAGCACTTGGCTTTCTCAAAAGAGGTTTCTTTTAAAGATATTTTGACAACTCTGAGGTGTGATTACACTTTACTTTTAGTAAGTGCTCTGAGAGCAGACCTGTTTTGCAGAAGGGTTTTTTTCACATATGGCTTGTTTGAATATGGTTCTGATGAGTATAAAATGTTAGCTTAGTTGCTTCTTGCTGTGCAATTTTGGTTTCTTAGAGGGAGTTTTCTTTTGAGGGGGCAGTATCCTATTATGAGAATTTTGAATATAAGTGTCCCTGGTAGCAGAGTAGCCATTCTTGGTATTGGGGGTCAACACATTGCCTGTGGTACTTCACAATTGTGTGTCCAGCTTTATTTGATATGGAGAGTGGGCTTATTCCCTACTATTGATTTATCTTTCCAGGCAGTGTGTGCTATCAACCCCTATTGCATGGCTCCTGTCTGAGAGAGAGAGAATTTGCAATGCAGTGAGTAACAAAAGGGTTAGCATTTAATTGGGTTAGTTTCTGAATCATTCCAGAGTCTCTAGCAGTTGTAAACACCTTGGCTAAAATCCAAGTTATTACTGTGCACCATTTTGCCATCAGCTAGTGAATCAATGATTTTTTTTTTAAAGAAATTCTACCGATTTAGTACACAGTACCTACCTTTCTGAAAGCCAAAATGCTTACAATGAAGGTCCTATAAGCTGCCATTATTATTGTCTACATGGTCCATAATGATGTGGGTCCTTATTTTACAGGTGATGCTAATATGGCTAAATGGTGTGTATTTCCCTGAGTGTGTGTTAAGCCTCACCTTTTAAAGGGGTACCACAGTATCTGTCCTCCATGGTGGAGAGACTAAGACTAAATAGGTTTAAAAGAGAATGAGTCAGGCAATGTTTTGTATTGATGAGGAAATAACATGTCATATTGTCAGGACCCGTGAAATTAGTGTTTCTGGTTTTAGACAGGGCTTCTAAAACTTGTTATGGGCAACTGGACTAGATGGAGCAAGAAGAAGAAGAAGAAGTTGATAAGGTTGAAGTTCAAATTAAAATTATCCATTTATATTTGGCAATGTCTTCCAGGCAGCAGCAACTGAGGGAATTGGAGATCAACTCTGGGCAATGCTGAGTACTGTCCTCCTGACATGGTTACAAAAAGGCTTTGTGGTTATCTTTGAATACCATGGAAATAGTTAACTTGCACTTGGATTTGCAGGTGTTGATTTTATGCCTGAGCTGTTTGCTCCATTTTTGAGGTCACTCATTTTATGGGGTGGTTTGAGTCAAGTTTGGTCAAGCAGTATTTTCCTTTCATTGCAAAGTTTGTTGATACTGGGGTTCTACTATAGGGGCTTTTTTTGCTAATTTTGGCATTGTATGAGTGACAGGTGCGCATAGCTCTCAACTGTCCAGATTTCTGCCTCTTATTTTTGATCTGTTCCTCATAAAATTTGTGGTTTTCTTGCAAATCGTTGAGAATTGAAGTCACTAAATAATACTAAATAATGACAGACATTTGAGTTTCAGACTTCAGATCCTTCAGAAAATATATAATAATGTAAAATCTGCGATTCTAGCAACTTTCTAAATTTAGAGGAGCAATATTTAAAATCTGTCCCTATTTTTGCGACTTTGTACCCACATTTCTTCTGGCTTTGTCTGGATTTCATGTGTTGAGAGGTTGAGAGGTATGACAGGTGGAGATAGCTGCTTCGATGGAGAAGATTAGGTGGAAGTGGGATTCCCTGGTATAAGTGGCTATATTTGTTATGGATTCACCATGAGATAAATTTTAAATCTCCATAGGTCATCTTAGAGTTCTAGAAGGCTGATTCTGGAGAAATCCCTGAGACAGTAGGACTAGATGGTATCTTGGGTAGGAGTTACGTCAAAAACTGGATAGCACAGTGATTTGATTTCACCAGTGATGATGCAGTTATGGGTGTGAAGTGTTAAAAACAAGGTCAGTCGTGTTTGGGCCCTTAATAAGGGAAGGCAATATCTGGTCTAGAATGTTAGCTGTGTTTATGTCCAGAAGCATATTTGTTGTTTGTTGAAGACATTTGCCAATTTATGGAGAGGTAGTTAAACTCTCCAGAAATTAATTTGTTAGGCTCAGTGGCAGTTGACTCCTATTTGCTTACTTAAGTGGTGTGGGCTGTGGGAGATGAGAAAAGGGTTCTGCAGTCAGCAGTGGTATGATAAGTGAACTTGTTTATAGATTCTTGGATATGCAACATTTCTTGGATATTACCCTGCTGTTTTAACCATGGGGTGATGAGACTGCAAATTAATATCGATGTGCCCCTGCTGGAAATGAAATTGACTTCACTAGGAGGTCTGAAGGAGTGTGCTAGACATTAAAATCCAGTAATGGTGGAATGCTGTGACTGCACAAGTGAACAACAAAACCAAGTTGACACCAACCACTACATGTTAAAATACACATCACAGTGTCTCCACAAGCAAGGCCCTAAGGCAAAACACCAACAATTTAAACATCTTGATCATAGAAGACTTCACCATAAGACACACTAATACCCCCCTCAATAGGTTGAATAAAGAAATGGTTACAGTCAGTTGCCTGTTGGGCCAGAATTCACCAGATCATGCAGGCACTTGGGTCACTCAACCACAAGCACCAGTATGACTCAGTTATAGCCCATGTGGATGTGAAAGATCTGAGATGTACCTCCCTGGACTATATGAAGAGAGACTCGATGGACCTCTCTGAAAATTTGCCGCAGGTGGTTATGAGCCTCACATATTGAGCAGCATTCTACCTGCATCAGGATTGATACCACAATGCAAGAAGAAAACGATAGAATTAAATAATTGGCTTAGCTACAAGTTAATTTCAAGGGGATTCAGTATTTGTCAGCTGGGGACAACAGGATCAACAGATAGCACTACTTTGCCAAAGATGGTCTGCACCTATTGCCTCTAGGCTTTCCAATACTGTCCAAGGCATTAGCAACCCCCACAGAGACCTTTTAAGGTAGTGTCAAACCAACAGACCTACCAATGTAACAAATTCTCCTAATGGCAAGCTAAAGGTACTACTGTTCAGTGCCAAGAGTCATAACAAAAAACTGCACTCCATGAAAGCTTTCCTTGTCCTGAAGAATACGGCTGTCTGTGCGGAGGTATTTCTATTTACATAAAAAGCAACCACACCTCTAGATTGGTCATGCAAGATGACTCATTTGAGCTACTCCATGTCCAGCTGACCCTAGGCAACCCCCCCCCCACCATATCATCACCTGCTACAGGTCTCCAACCATTTATTTATTTTATTTTACATTTGTTTTCCGGGAAAGTCCGATTAGGATATGACCCATTTTCAGTGGCAGCCCAGGGAGAAAAACACATACAGAGATTATACAAAACGTTTACAAAAAATTTGACAAAAAATATACAAGACGTACACTACACCAGAAATTACATTCTATGCTGTTATGGCTGACATTTGTATTATATAATCATCTAACATAATTTCTTATTGTAGAGTAGACATTGCAGTTTCTCAAAGTAAGATGATGAAGGGTTGCTAGGGGGAAACTGGACAGAAAAGGATGAGGTCAGAGATTATCTAGACATGAGAGAGAGCATAGATTATGAGGTGGTCAGGGAAAAAAAATATGACTAGAAAGTATTAAAACTATTTAGCCAGGAGTAGTACAGGAACAAATCTAGGTGTCATTAAGATATTTTTTAAGAATCTTTTTGAATTGGTTGGTATTTGTGTTGGTTCTGATGCTGTGAGGTAGTGAATTCCACCTTATTGCTACACAATGAGAAAATAGGGAGTCCCCTGCCATACTAGTGGATTTGGATACTTGTAGTAGAGATTTATTTGTTGAGCGGAGACTTCGATTTGTGGTATAGGCCTGGAGAATCTTTAGAAGGGCAGGGCTTTTCTCAAGTTGATATACTAATCTTTGTGCTAAGATTAATTGATTACAGGATAGAAGTTGTGGGAGTTCTAACCAGGAGAGTTTTTTTAAGGAGTGACAGTGGTGGGTATGATGTAAGCAGTCAGATGCAAATTTAGCTATTTTATTATAGCATGTTTCAAGTTTAATTAAGTCCGTCTTTTTAAGGTTGGTGAGAATTGGGGGAAGTATACAGAAGTGTTGATAGAAGATGGGTTCTAGCAGTGGCAAACCTAGAGGTGTTAGATACTTTTTATTTCTGTAGAGTGCGCCTATTTTTTGTGAACTTTCTTAATTGTTTGTGCTATATGTAGGTCAAATCTTAAGTTATCTATTATTACTCCTAGTAGTTTTGTTTGTGAATCAGCATTAATTCTAATACTGTTCCTAGCTGTAATGTAGAAGGTGCTGGGGGGAGGGGATCTGTGGGTTGGATGATCATGAGTTTGGTTTTATTGGGGTTACGTATGAGCTGATGGTTACAGGGCCATGGCTCAGTATCTGAGAATGATTTTTGGGTTATTTCATGGAGATGTTGCAGATTATTAGTAGCACATATAAGTGTTGTGTCATTTGCATATTGGATAGTTGAAGCCAGTGGGGTAGCACTATGGAGGTTGTTTGTAAAAATAGTGAAGAGTAGCGGCCCAATAACTGAGCCTTGAGGTGGTACTAGTGTGATGGGAAAGGGTGGATAGGACATTAAGCCATTTTACAGATTGCTGACAGTCCTGTAGATAGCTTCAGAACCATTGAAGTGCATAGGGGCTGAGGTTCAGGGATAGTGTATTTCATAGTTTGCGATGGCAAACGGTATCAAAGGTCTTGGACAAGTCTAGAAAGATAGCAGAGACTATTTTACCATTGTTTGAGTTGTTTGATGATATTGGTGAAACTGAAGAGTGCAGTTGTGGTACTATGATGGGGCCTAAAGCCATGTTGACATGTTGCTAGCATGTTTTTGAAGGTAAGATAATGAATCAGTTGGGAGTGGATACATCTTTTGAGGAGTTTAGATAGTGGAGAGAGAATAGTAGTTAGTCTGTAGTTGGTCAGCTCTGTGGAATTTCTGCCTTTGTGTAAGGGGATAATGTGTACAACTTTCTATATCGCTGGGTCATGTTGTTCTGCTATGGACCTGTTAATAAGAATTGACCCTGGATAAGATATGGCTTCAGCTGCTAGTTTTAAATATTCAGCTGGTAGCTTGTCATATGCTATTGAAGAGGGTTTGAGTTTTTTGAGTAGTTTCTTAATGATAGCTGTGGAACAGGCTGAAAGGAGAAGGAGTTTTAGTTGATATTAAGAGGTTTAGAGGCTAGTGATGGTTCTGGGCAGCCACGGTGGTGCAGCGGTTAGCATTGCTGCCTCACAGCAAGAGGTTCTCTAGTTCGATCCTTGGCTGGGGTGCCTTTTGTGTGGAGTCTGCATGTCCTCCCTGTGGTTGCATGGGTTTCCTCCGGGTGCTCCAGTTTCCTCCCACATCCCAAAGACATGCTGTAGGTGGATTGGGCACTCTAAATTGGCCCTAGGTGTGAATGTGTGCATGTGTGTGCCTTCTGTGGAAGGTTGGGCGCCGGGCTGGCAACTCGACACTGTAAAACTCCACTGCCAATCATGAGCGGACAGGTGATCCGCTGTGGCGACCCCTAACCGGGAAAAGCCGAAAGAAGAAAAAGAAAAGGCTAGTGATGGTTCTGTGGAATTTACTTTAATTAAAGAGAGTACACTTTCATTAAAGCATTTATTGAATTCTTCTGCAACGGTGGTAGGATTGTGTGGAAAGTTGGGGGAAGGGGTAGTGGAATGTCCTGGGTGGAGAATGGCATTTATGGTATTCCAAAATTTTGGGGGGTTATGCTGGTGTTTATATTGCAGGTTATAATAAAAGTTCTTTTTATCTAGGTTGATTTGGTGTTTAGCTTTGTTTCTAATTTGCTGAAATGTAATGCGGTTGATTTGGATTTTATAGGTGAGACATGTTTGCCAAACTTTCTCTCTTTTCCTAAGGAGCATTCTGGTGTTGTTAGTTAGCCATGGTGTGTATGTGGCCTTAATATGAATTCACCTGGGGGGGGGGGGGTCAATTTGTTTAGAATTTCAAGAAAGGTACTGTTGAACCATGAAAACCATTCTGCATACTTAAAGTTACTGGAATCACTTACCATTCAGCACAACACACTACTCCTAGGTTATTTTAACTACCCTTCCATTAACTGGAAAACCTATATGAACATTAACATGCAGGCACAGAGATTCCTGGACTTTGCAAATGCTCTGGAGCATCTGGTCTGCACTCCCACGAGGGGCTCAAATATCTTTGACACAGTACTCACAAACATGCAGGAGCATTGCAACCCCCCCCCCCCCAGCATAATGTCTGCATTGATAAGATTGGATCATAAATTGGTCTCCTTTAAAATAAATGGTGATATGCCTATCAAACCCAATAATTTTTCTAAGGCAAATACCTCCTATTAAGTGATAGCACAGGTAATGTTAAAGCTCCCCCTAACCCTGTAAACATGGAGATCTATGCAGAAGTAGACACAAATGCCCTGTACAACTACTTAAATAACTGCATAGAAACTGCAGTATCTGATCAAACTAAACTGAGGTCTAGCCAGAAAAACAAGCCATGCTGATGGACCCCTGGCATAAATAGACTATACAACGGAAGGAAGAAATTCCTGTATAGAAGTAAGTGGGAGGGAGCACAACAGAGTAAAACCCCTCATAAGTCTCAACAGGGAAACCAAGGAATTAGTCAAGTCTTCACAAGTAAAGGATAACCACAAAGCATTTTTTAGTTATGTCTGAAATCTTAAGGGAAACACTCAACAATGTACTGAGTTGGCTGTAGATGACAATACCTATACTATACTCAGCTAGAAGAAATATCAGACCTGCTGGCTGATCAATTCTGCTCAAATTTCACCCCCTCATCATCTCCAGTCACTCCCCAGAAAATGTCCCCTGCCATTTCTTTGCCTGTATTAATAAAAGAGCATGTTGTCACTGCATTTTTAAAGCTCAAAACACTGCATCAATGGGCCCTGATGTAATCCCACAGTGCCTTTTAAATGGCTTGAAACATGACCTAGTAGACCCACTCAGATCTCTATTTAATCATAGTGTCCATACAGGCTTTGTCCCAGTAGAGCAGAACACAGCAACAGTCATCGCTCTGCACAAGAGGGGACCATCATCGGACCCAGGAAGCTACCGACCCATAAGTCTTTTTTTTTTTAAAACAAGTTTATTGTTTTTAACATACAAAATAAATATCATAACAATTTTATACAAGTAATTAAAATAGAAATGGTTATAACATTCAATAAAATAACCAAAGTATTTACAAAGACATCCACTACAATCAAATCAATTAATTAAACTAAAATACCATGCTATTGAAGCTAAGATTTTTTTAACAGATTTTGTAAAGTATCCCATATAATATAGTAAGATGTTTTTCTAGTAGTTCTTGATTTTATTGTCATCAATTCCATATGGCACACTACAGTCAAAACATTTTTAAATTCATTAAACGAAGGAGGAGTATCTGAAATCCAATTTCTGGTTATTATTTTTCTAGCCACTGCTAAAATAGACCATAACAAGGGAAGCTTAACCTTTTTAACACTTTGAGGAACAGGAGTGTTGAATAATATAAGAGATTTAGAAATAATGAAATTATCTGTAAAAAGAGCCTGCAAAAAATCATTGATTGACTTCCAATATTCTTTCAATTTTATACAGTCATAAAACATATGTGCCCAATCTGCATTAATTTCTACATTACATCTTTTACATAGATTGTCTTTATTATTTATTTTATTCATCGTCAAAGGTGTATAAAAGGATCTATGTAAAAATTTCCAAGTAAAAAGTCTCCAAATAATGGAAGAAGTAGTTTTATTGGCAGATTCCAATATATATTGTTTATCTTGTTGATTTGGTGATTCACCATTAATGGGCGTGAAATAATTCCAATAGGTATCTACACTGTAATAAGCTTCTTCTCTGATAATTTTATGTATGTATGAAAGCTTACCTTTATCAGAAACTTTATATCAGTGTTGGAATAGATTCTTTAACTGTTATAGACATTAAATCAATTTTATTAATAAGATGTTGTCTAAAGGTCTGAACTTCTAACCAACAAGTTTCTCTCAGATCAAATTCTTGTTTTAAGAAGTCTAAATTTTTAACTTTATTATCAGATAGCAACTGATACCAGTACTTTAGATCATTTTCTGTGACTAAATGAGTTCTTTCAGAAGTAGATGACAAAAGCATACCTTGTGTATACATTATAGGGAATATAATAAAATTCCATTCCTTATACTTAGGATGCATGAGTATAAAATTACGATAACTAATAATAATGTTTAATGGATAACTAACTATATATTTTGGTGTAATAGGTAAAGTACAAAATTATTTTAGTAACCATAACATGGAGTTATTTACAATCATATTTTTATGTGTTAAAGAGATTTTCATGAAGTGAATACTAATTAGTTCCCAGTAATCTTTCCATTTTGCAACATATGACTGATCTATAACAAAGTAATAACTTTTATAATAGAAGAGATAGTATATAAGTTAAAGTCTGGAAAAGAAATACCCCCTTGAGACCAGCTATTAGTATGTTTCTTTAATGCAATCCTAGGTCTATTAGGTGCCCATAAGAAATGTAACATTAGTGTATTCAATTTCTTGATAATTATTTTTGTAGGTGGGAGTATTATTGATTGTATTAAGTATAATATCTTAGGGAATATTATCATTTTAATAATTGTAAGTCTCTCTTCCATAGTAAAAAACATATTATTCCAGGTATTGAAAAGATTTTGTATATTAAGAAGACAGGTATTATAATTATTATGTATAATAGATTTGATATCCTTAGTTAATATTATACCTAAGTAAGTTATCTGACCTGAATTGGGTATATATTTACTAAAATCACTAATGAAAACATTTTTTCATGTATATATAGGTAGTATTTTAGTTTTTTCTTCATTAAATATTAAACCAGAAATATTTTTAAAATTCATCATTTTATCAAATAGGGACTGCATAGAAGAATTAGATCCTGCTGATGTAATTAGAACATCATCTGCAAAAAGTTGAATTTTAGATGTTGTATTTTCTTCTATATCAAATCCTTCTATATCAGTATTGTTTCTGATCAGATTAGCCCAAGGCTCCATTATTAAAGTAAATAATAATGGAAAAAGTGGACACCCTTGTTTTGTACCTTTTAAAATGGGTATTTTTTTGTGAGACATATGTTCCTATCTTAATGTAAGCCAATGCTCCTTTATATAAATGTTCAATTAGATTTACAAATGCATCTGAAAAGTTTGTGCACTTCAGTAAGATAAACAAGTAGTCCCAACTTACTGAATCAAATGCTGAACTTATGTCGAGACTAATAAGTGTTAAATCATTCTTTCTCCTATTTGCAAAATCAATTAATGTTAGAGTTCTCCTTATATTATCAAAAGTATTTCTATTTACAATGAAGCCTGTCTGATCTATATCTATAATGCCTGGGATGATTGTCTTCAATCTATCAGCAAAACTACTCATAAACATTTTATAATCAACATTAAGTAATGAAATGGGTCGATATGAAGTGCATCTTGTTGGATCTTTATTGGGTTTTAAAATTGGCGAAATAAATGTGTATTGCCAAGATGGGGGAGTTATTAACTCATTTTGGGCCAAAATAAAAACTTTATGTATTAATGAGTATGTACTTTTAGAAAGAATTTTATATATCTCTGGTATAATACCATCATTACCTGGTGCTTTGTTTGATTTAAGCTTGTTTATTTGTGTAACAACCTCTGTATATGAAATATTTTTATCCAATAGTTTAGTCTGTTGTTTAAGTTTTTTATTCATGTTTGTAGTTATAAATTCCTTTATTTTATCTTTAGGTTCTATGTTAATGTTATTATGATTAATTTTGTGAAAGTGATTTCTAAATTCATCTAATATTTCTGGTAGACTAGAAACATTCTTCTTTTTCCTTAGAGAGAAAATTTCTTTGATATGATTTTGCTTATTCAACCTTTTTGTTTTATTTTTAAGTCTATGTAAGTATTTGGGACTTATTGAGTAAGACAAAACTTGTATTTCTCTAAAGTTATTTTAACTTTATGAGTTAAAATTTCTTTGTATTTCTCATTTAGTTTGTTTATTTCTTCAATAACTTTTTGTCCATAATATTTTTTTTATTATTATGCTTATAAGAGTCTAATTTACTTTGAATATCTAATAATTCCTTATCCCAAGATTTCCTTTTATTATTATACCATCTGATACTTTGTCCATATAGATATGATTTTAAAGCATCCCAAACATAAACAATGGAGACTTCAGGAGTATTATTTATGTCTAAAAAAGTTGCACTTCTGAAAGTATATAATCTTTATAGTCTTTTAGTTGAGTTAAGTATGCTGGTATCCTTTTGATCTGAACATTGTAAGTACTTTTTATCATGAACTCAAAGACAATTGAATTATGATCTGATATAGGACACGAAATGATTTTAGAATTAATTAATTCTGTTACCATCTGGTTAGAAATAAAGTTTTATATCTGTTAGAAAAAAAGGTGTATGGTAATGATTTTGAATCTATCTGATTATTAATATCATTCAAATGATAAGAATTAACAAAATCCTTTAAATGTTTTGCATTAGATGTAATTTTCCTTTTTCCTATAGTAGTAGTATCTTTTTCATGTAGGATACAATTAAAGTCACCTGCTAAAATAATATCTCCTATAGAGAGAATGATATGATCTTATTAAGATGGTATTTCACTGTATTAATACCAATTCCTGGTATCCAATATACATTGATTAATGTATATTTCTTTCCATTAATTTGTATTGTAACCATACAAAACATTCCTTTATCATCTTCATAAGACTTAATAGTTTTAGGTATGGGCATACTTTTATTCCATAAAATAGCCACTCCTCTTTTTTTCTGAGTGTGCTCTGAACTAACTAATACTGTATATTTATTAGTGGCTAATTTATCAATATCTTTTTTCAGGAGATGTGTTTCTTGAAGGAATACTAAGTTGGCCTTATGTAAATTAATGTATCTCATTAAGCTTGCCCTTTTACATGGATTATTCAGTCCATTGATGTTTAAAGAAATTCCTTTTAGAGAAGTCATTTGGCATTTTTAAAACATATAAAACTTATAAACAGAATAACAATTAACAAAATAAGTAATGTTATACCTCCTCCTTTAGGTGTTCCTTTAAACATAGCTGTATTTATTGAAACTCTTATGGGATTTTGTATAAGCTTCGTTTTTGTTTGTAGTGACAATGAGTTTATAAAATGTATTGTGGATGTCAGAACTATATACAAACAACAGTAAACAGAAGAAAATAATATAAGGATTAAACCTTGCACCCAGCCTGGAGTTAAAAACTCCAACTTTGAGTAGCACATACCACTCAAGTTAACCCCCTACCCTAAGCAGCAGTACCTCAGCTGCCACCTTATCAATTTAATACTGGTTATTATTAACTAAAGTTAACCACTTTCAATTAGATTATCTAGTAAGACAAAGCTAAACATTTGATAAATCCGCATCATATAAATAAATAGAAACTTTTAGAAACAATTCATACTACTATGTACATCTATTTAGTATAATACATTTATAATCAAATAGCATTCAAATAAACTTGATATTGGTGACCGAGAAGAGAGAGAGAAAGAAAAGAAGTGAGAGGGAGAGAGAGAGAGGAAAAAAACAAAAAAAAGGGCATATCTACATATTAATTTATTCAAAGTTTGTAAAAATAAGTTCTTATGTTCATTTAGAGTCAATAACTTAGGCTATTATGATTCAGACATTACATATATTAGGATATTCCTATTTTCTGTCATAGAAATGCAATTAACAGCTTCTAACAGACTTTAAATTACTTGCATCAAAGTTTTTTTTCTCATACTTATTATTGCCAGTTAAATAAAATATTTATGTTCATAAATATGGTTACAGATCATACTGCATAGCTATGTAAATTCCCAGATATACTTAAATCATTGTGAAGAAAGCCATCTATATTTTATATATCTGAACTGCTGCTTTAAAATATGTCACATGACAGCTTCTTCTAAGATAAAATCATAATGACATTTATGCTTGTCAGTTAGATAAGTCAAATGAATTGTAGTATTATATATGTTTAAATCATAAGTATTTACATACATTAATATGTTGCAGTCATGTAAACTTTCAAAAACATATGTTTATATGTTTTACTTTCTATGCCTTCTAAAATATCACACTTGCTTACTATGGGATACTGAATCATTTAAAATCATTATAACTTTCATATTTTATAAATTATAACATGAATAAGTAAGTAGTTATAAAAAATAACTCACATTTAAATATTATAGAGTTCATTTTCCTTCGCAGAGTCGCATTTGCAGCAGTTCTACTTCCTGGTAGAGTGTTCTTCTTGAATCTGCGATGTGTCAGTGTGAATTCCGGGGTCAAAGTTCAAATTGACTGCATTCAGCTTCTCTGCATGAATTCTGAGAGTTGAAGCTTTTAAAACAACTCGAGGACACTATTCACGAGGTAACCCACATCCCAAATTGTCTCCCTTAACATTCTGGCGGGAATTTTAATAAATGCAAGTGACTGACATTCATTTAGCAATACAAATGAAACTAAACAGAGTAAAACCTTCACAAAGTATTTTACAAGTTATTACAGTCTCTATGACAGTGAAACTAAGCCCACAGTTATTAATATATAATACAACTATTTTTTTATGCCCCAATTCAATTTTTTATACAAATCTTATTATATACATGTATCAGTATTATCAAAAGCATGTAAATGTACTTATATGAAAGAAAAAGAGAGAGAGAGAAAATAAAATAAAAAGAGAGTAGAAAATAAAAAGAGAGTAAGAGAAGAAAGAGAAAAGATAAAAAAGGAAGCTATAAAAAGTATCTACAGTGGAATATTACTTGCTGTTTATATTAATAAAGATAGATATGAAACATATTATTTACTACTGTTTAGTTCTAATTATTAGTAATTAAATCATGACAGATTATTTGTAAACAAGTATAAGCAATAGAATCATGGCAAAATAATTAGCAACAGTATTTAAACAGCATATATACTTTTTTAAAAAGAGTTAATAAGTTATTATTCCACTTATCATATTTTCATCATACTTCTCTCCCTGCCCTCCCCCACCCCTTACTGAATGCATAATCTAGAAAGAATGTCATTATTTAAAACAAGAAGAGAGAAGAATGTATCAAATTACTAACCTTGGGTCTCTTTATCACAAAGAGAAACAAGTTGATTGATAGCTTGTTATTTGTTCCTCAGATATTTTGACTATTTATGAAACAAAAACAGTTCTTTGCACACAGAAAATAACTTTGATTAAATCTTTTTCAGAATATTTGTGGCTTTCTGGAGATGCAGTAACTGTATTTAAAGAGATTAATAGTGAAGAAAAAAGAGAGAGAGAAAAAAAAGAAAAAAACATAGAACAAATCATTTGTTTTTTAGTCTTTTTTTCTTCTCTGAAGTCTTCCAAGAAGCTTCTGTTGCCAACCTCTTTAATGAAGGACTAGCCCATTCCATTTCCTCTATTTTATCCAAAATCTTATTTTTTTTTGATATACAGCAATGCAGAGTCTAAGTCTTCAAAAATTCTAAGGCTATCAGGTAGAAAGATTTTTAATTTGGCAGGAAACAGAAGGTAGATTTTAAACTGTGCTTTCTTAAGCTCTCTTATTAATGGCAGAAAAACTTTTCTTTTAGTTATTACCAAGGAAGAATAGTCATTGTCAAAACACACAGTTGCCTCATTAATTTTAACAGGTGCTTTAGCCCAAGCAGATTTAAGTACCATCTCTTTGTCATAGGATGATAGAAATCTAACTATAACTGATCTAGGATAATTTTTGTTAGAGTTAAAATTAGATATGGATCTATGGGCACTTTCAATACCAAAAGAAAGTGCTTCTGGCAAGTCTAAAGTTTTGGGGAGCCATGTATTTAAAAAAGAAGTAATATTGTTACCTTCTATATTTTCTGGCAGTCCAAAAATCCTAATATTATTGCGCCTAGATCTATTTTCCAGGTCATCAAGTTTAGTTTGTAGATGTGTGTTCTGTTTCAGCAAAAACTCAATGTTGATTTCTTCTTCTTGGATTCTATTCTCCATGTCATTTACAGTCTCTTCTATGCCTGTAATCTGAGTCTTCTGTTGTTGCAAGTCTAGATGTAACAAATCTATTTGTTTTGTAGTTTTTTCTATGAAGTTATCAATTTTAGTATCCAGTTTGTCCATTTTGGTAGTAAGTTGCTGAATTGTAAATATCAGAGACTGAAGCTCTTTCTTGATGCTGGAATCTTGAGAATTTGTCTTACTGGAACTCATTTCAAAAAGAGGAGCTGACAGAGAAATTTCCAAAGTATTTTCTGACAGGAATATTATTGAAATTGTCTTTCTTTTTTAGATATTATTCAAGAAACAGATATTCCAAACGTATTTAGAAAGAAAATTACTTCATAAATTAATTTTTAAAGTAATTATTTCCTGTCAGTGCTGTGAAATTGGTGCTGCTGAAGAAATCTGCTGCTATCCTGTGTTCATCCTTGGCCGCCACCGACCCATAAGTCTGACTAGCCACATATGCAAGGCTGTGGAAAGGATAATCATGGACCTGATTAACAATGACGTTGAAAATCTCTAGACTATTAAACCCAGTTTGGCTTCATCAATGGCAGGTCCTGCTTGTCCAGTCTGATAGACTTCTTTGAGACAGTCACCAAGGCCAAGGATGAGGGTAAGAGTGCATACCACCTACCATGACCTAGCCAAGGAATTTGACACAAAACCCCACTTGGGTATAGTAGATAAACTAACAAAATTGGGCATAAACCTCTACATCACCAGATGGATAACCAAATGGCTCACTGATGGGACTCAGAGTGGGAGTATCCACATCCAGCAAAAGGCCAGTCATCAGTGGAGTACCACAGAGCACAGTGCTGGGCCCCCTCCTGTTTGGAATACACTTACTCAGATGTCAAGGCAAATGTAGATGGTCATTGTTTGACCAAGCTTGCTGATGACTGCAAATTGAGGACAATCACTGACTCCCCAACTGATGCTGATATTCTCTAGAAACATCTGATGCAGACTAAGGATTGGTGTCAAAGCCATGATCTCAAACTAAATGTGAAGCAGTGCGTAATAATACCCTTTGGGAACTCAAATACCCCTGCAAATTACAACATTGATAGCACCCTCAAGAGTGGACCCATTGGTGAGAGATCTGGGTACTTGGATAGTAATCTGAACTTTGACCACCATGAGTCTTTGGTGGTGAGGAAAAGCTGTGTGGCTCAGCTTATAAGTAAGGGCATGGCATCAAAATATAAGGATGCATCACTGTACTGTTAGATTCATAGGAGGTTACTAGTCTAGTGGCCCTAAAATCTTTACAAGCCTAGCCATGTTAATAACGAGTATCCCCATTTGTTCTTTCTTAGCAAATTTATGAACAAAATGGGCCTGTGATCAAAACAGGCTACCCCTGTCCATGGGGGACATGGGTGGTACCCCAGGAGTGAATTTGTGATCTCCCATCCAGTTATCTAAGTTACATTTGAACAGGGTCATTGAGGACCTCTGTTTTATTTGAATAGGAAGTCTATTTCAGAGAAATAGCAGTCTTTGGGAGACGTATCTGTATGTCCAGCATGTTCTGTTAATATCACAAGCTAGGCTGAGATCCCTAGAGTGAGTGACTCTTGTGCCATTTGACTTGCAGGTGTGCAGTATTTCCATTAGGAGAGGGTTGGAGATTGCCCTATAGGCCAGGCACAAGTCACCTCTCAGCAGCCAGAGTAAAGTGACAGGGCTTTCAGCCTGTCCATGTGGGTCATGGTTTGGAGTCCTTGTATTTTCTATGTGAAACCTCTGATGTCTCTCCAGCTGCTACATGTGTCTGTTGAGGTACATGCAAAAGGGTGCATTATACTCTGTTAGTGGTCTGGTGAGGGTCGAGTAGAGTGGGATTGTAACATCCCTTTACCTAGATGCTATGCCCTTGTTTATGAGGTGCACTACATAGAAGGCTTTCATTACCACTGTGTAAAATTGGTGGTCAAAGTTCAGATTGCTATCAACCTTTGTTCCCAAGGCTCACACCACTAGGTTTGAAATCAGGGGGTGTTGTCAGTACTGTAATTTGTAGGGCATTCCATTCTGCCAAAGAGGATAATAATGCATTTTTTTGCATTTATTTTTAGACCATGGCTTTGGCACCAAACATTGGTTTCTGTTAGCCATTCTTGTAATACATTCACATTGCTGGGGGACTCGGTGGTTACTCCCAGCTTGCAATCATCAGTGAACTTGCTGAGCCAAGCACTGTCTACTTTGGCCTGAACTTCTGAGAAATAGTTGCAAACATTAAGGGGCCCAGCACAGACCCCTGTGGTACTCCACGGGTCTATATTATAAGTTAGAAGTTTGAAAACTTCGAATCTCATATGATCAATATCATATGAACAAAGTTTTCAAACATCGAAAGTTTCAACGGAGATTGACATAGGGAATATTTCCCTTCACTTCAGTGTAGAGCGATCTCGGAGTTGGTATATTTGAGTAGCAGGGGGTGCAAGGGGGCTTGCCCCCCTGCATAGAGTGGTCAGGTAGGTTTTTTTATTTTTAGTTTCTTTATATTTTATGTTCAATGTTTGAAAACTTCGCTCATATGGAGTCAGTCATATGAGATTCAAAGTTTTCAGACTTCAAACATATAATATAGACCTGTACTCCAATGGTGACAGGTCTACTGTGGAGGTAGAGTCACCAGTTTTGACAGTGTGTGTTCTTTCAGTGAGTCAGTTGGCTACTCATCTAGCAACATCAGGGTTAATCACTATCTGGGAGAGTTTCTCAATGAAGCCAGAGTTGGGGAATTGTGTTGGAAGCCTTGTCAAGGTTGAGATAGGCTGTGTGTACTGTCTTACCTTCGTCCATGGCTTTGGTGACATTCTCAAAGAAGTCCACCAGACTTGGAGAACAGGTCATCAAGAAGTCCACATGCACTTACTATTATACAGCATGTTGTTGTTACTGTGAGTATGTATATGTTGAAACTATGAGATTACTGCTTTAGTGTATTGTGATTACTTTTATAATTAACTGTATATTGCCTACCTTTTGGAGCTGTTCTCTTTGGGTTTGTGCTGAAAATGGGCATCTGCCCAGTCAGACTAACCTGGCAACAAATGTCAACTAAATTAAAATAAATAATAAGCATGATCTACCCTTAAAGCCAAACTGGGTTGGGTCCAGTGTTTGGAGGTCGCCTATGGCCTTGTTGATAAGGTCCATGATTATTCTTTCCATGGCCTTGCAGATGAGGTGGGTTAGACTTATGAATCTGTAGTTCCTGGGGTCAGTTGATGCCCCCCCTTTGTGCAGGGGATTATTGTTGCTTTTCTCCATTCTGCAGG
Source organism: Protopterus annectens (assembly GCF_019279795.1). Classification (NCBI taxonomy): domain Eukaryota; kingdom Metazoa; phylum Chordata; order Ceratodontiformes; family Protopteridae; genus Protopterus; species Protopterus annectens. The sequence continues at coordinate 662,607,744 of NC_056749.1, read as the reverse complement.
AACATAGCTAGTTCTCAAGCTATGATTAAAAAGAACACCAAGTAGATGCACTAGGTCTTGATTTAGATTGTTCACTAAACAACCTTGGATATCATCTGGTCTCACTGAGGTTGTGTTTTTGGCCTTGGAGAGTACAGAGAGGACCTGTTCTCCAGAGACATTAAGCAGAGGGTTGGTGTCAGGTATGCTTTGGGATTTGGCAGGTGGGGAGAGGAGTATGGTTTGTGCTGAATCTGTCAGCTAACATGTTGGTGATATCTTCTGGTGTAGTATGAGTGATCCCATCTACAACCAATTTGGCACATAGCTGGGAATTCCCTTTTAGACTTCAGATATAGTTAAAGAATGCCTTATGATTATCTTTGGCTAGAGATGCTATTTTAGTTTTGAAATGTGCTTTAAAGGACTTTACAAGCTTTCTAATTTTCTTGTTTAGGCTTAGGAGGGAACTCATCCTCTGCAGAGTGATATCCCTCTTGCTTTTGGAAACCAGTTTCTTCCTCTTGTTATATAATATGTTTATACTTGAAGTCAACCACGGTGGCTTGTTTTTACAGTAAGACATGGTTTTGATCTGGTCAGGTACAGCAGAGTTTATGCAGTCACTTAAGTGTTTGCACTGTGCATTTATCTACATATCCTTCTGCATAGTGCTTGTGGGTGGTATGGGGCTTTTAGTACAATTGCTTAGTAGGCTGTAGTTAGCTTTGGTAAAGTTTTTTATAATTTTTGTTCTTGTGATGGTGTCAGTTCCAGTAGTTACTTTAAAATAGACTGATTTGTGGTCTGACCTAACCAGAGAGGGCATCACACATGAGGGAGTACAGTGACCCCCCCCCTCCATGATGGTAAGTACTATGTCCAGAAAATTAGAGCCCCTAGTGGGGATGCAGATTATGTGTTCCAGAGCATTAATTTAACAAAGTCCAGGAACCTCTGGATGAGTGTGTTTTTGCTTGTGCATATTGCCCACAATGGAAGGATAGTTAAAATCTCACAAGACTAAGATGATGGGCTGTATGGCGAGGGATTCCAGTAAATCAAGGTAGGTGGTGTGCTTATCCTGGCTCATGGTGGGAAATCTAGCTAGCAATGACGTGGTTTGTACTTTCCCAATAGTTAATTGGAGATGGTATAGTTTGAGATAGTCATGCTGTTTGACCAGTCTTGAAGTGTATTTGGTTTTAATGAAGCTGGATACAACTTCACCTTCAGTTCCTCCATGTTCATTTTGAGGTCTGAATGTGTGGAAGGCATTGTAGCCTTGCATGGATGGGGGTGCTCACTGTAGCCTTGAACCACTTCTCAATAACTGCACCGATGTCAGCATATTCCCTAAGATGAGTGCTTGGAGGGAGTGCAGGTTCATGTTTAAACTCCTAGCATTAAGCAGCATTTCCAAGAATTTGTCTTGATTAGATTTTGTTATGTTGGAAAATTTGTTGTTTTGACTTTGCCTAAAAAGGCACTATGGGGGAGGCAGGGTCCTTTGAAAGTATCTAAAAGCCTAGAGGGACAGGTACAGACCATTCTAAGAAAGCAGTTAGGTCTGTCTACCATATCCTACCAAGCTGACAGAGACTGGATCCCCCTAGACTGACAACAGAAGCTGAAACAATTGTTGAAGTAAATAATTTTTTGTTTATATTATGGCATCATCCTAGGTGAGGTTAAGGATACTGGGATACTGCTTAGGGACAGACACATACCTGTCTGGGACACACAGAGAGTTCCATCTTGTCTGTCTTCATATAATACAGAGAGGTATGTCTCATGTCATTCATTCCAACATGGACTATTACCGAGTCATAATAGTACTTGTTGAGTGTCCTGATTGCATCATTAGACCAGTAACTGAGTACAATGCACCCTTTGGTATGAACCTTGCCAGGCACCTGCAACAATTGGAGCATCCTCAGACATTTCTCTCCAAAAAATATAAGGTATAACCAAAAATGTCATATGTGGACCAATTAAAAGCCCTATTATTGTATTCATTTTCCTGCCAATTACTCAGGGGTGATGTATTTCAAACCTACAAGACAGTATTTGACCCAGCATAGATGGAAATGTTGCATATTCACAAAACTAACTGCTTGAGGGCTACCAGTTCTAAGGATCTAAACCTGATGTCTGATATGAATAGATCATGCTGGAGAGACAGATTTGTCCCAGAGATTGCCCCTTCTCTGACATAGGCTTCCTATTCACATTAAGCAGACCCCTTCCCTGACCATCTTCAAGCACAATCTGGACCAATGGATGAGGAATTGCATATTCACCCCTGAGGTGGCACCCATGTCCCTTATGGACAGAAGCAGTCTGTGAAAGTAGTCAAATTCCTGATTGCTGTCCCTTGTTAACTTTCCCCTAAGAATAGAAAGTTGGGGTAAAATCTGGGTAAAACTGGATAAGCTTATAAGGGCTTGGCATTAGCCTAGTAATCTCTTATGAACCTATGAACATGAGCTACATTTATGTAATTTTGCAAAGATATATGTTTTCAAGGGTGAGAAAAGTCTCAAGGGCAAACACTGTCTTTAAGTCTTTATCATTGAGCATTGCCATGCTGAGATGTATTTGACTGGTATATGTTTGGTAGGGGAAGAAGACTGGCTCAACCCAAATATGGCACCATGAGGTAGAAAATGTCTTAGTCAAGGTGTAGAAGCCCTGAGAGCAAGTTGAAGGCCATCCCCGTTGAAGCAGGCAGGATGGACTACCATATCCATCCAGATTCGTGCATATTGAATTGCTCTAGAATGAATCTAATTAATGACCCAATGAATCTAATTAATGACCCAATTGAAGGAACTCAATTATTTGTGTTTGTATTTTAACAACATTCAAAGTGATGACACGATACTGGTCCAGACTAGTTTATTTCTAACCTCAGAAAATGTTCTACCATGTCTTTCTTCATATGTTCCATGCTGAATTGTCTGAAATCCTTCATTCCGTGACCAGCAGTCATATAAAATTTATACATTGACCAGAGGGGATCTTCATGCATTCTGGCAACTGACAGAAAACTTACCATCAGTTTATCTTTCCTCATCATTGAGAGTTGTGCATCAGCATATATGACTAAAGTGTCACCTATAATTAGGATCAGCTGGAGGGGTGTTGAGTTCTGTATCATTTGGAGATGTTGGTGTGTGTTCTGTATAAGATAAAGGTGTTGACTGCTGCATCAGATGGAGATGTTTTGTGTGTGTGCTCTATCATCTAGAGGTGTTATGAGTGCTACATCAGCTGAAGATGCTACTATGAGTATTGTATCAGCTGGAGGTGGTAGTGTATGTGCTATATCAGCTGGAGACGGTTTGTGTCTGCGCTGTATCAGCTTGGGTGTTCTGAGTGCTGTGTCAGTTGAAGGTATTTTTGTGAGTGCTCTATCAGCTAGGGGTGTTGTGCGTGCAACATCAGCTGAAGATGCTGCTAAGAGTATTGTATCAGCAGGAGGTGGTGGTGTATGTGCTATATCAGCTGGAGACATTTTGTCTGTGTGCTGTATCAGCTTGGGTGTTGAAGGTATTTTTGTGAGTACTGTATCAGCTAGAGGTGGTATTGAGAGTGCTGCATCAGCTGAAGATGTTGTGAATATTGTATCAGCTGTAGGTGTTGCACATGCTGTATCTGCTGGAGGTATTTTTGTGAGTGCTGTATCAGATAGAGATGCTGCTATGAGTATTGTATCAGCTGGAGGTGTTGCGAGTGCTGTATCAGAGAAAGGTGTTGTGAGTGCTATATCAGCTGAAGGTGTTGCAATGAGTATTGTACTTGCTGGAACTGTTGTCACTGCAGTTGCAGCCATAGATTCTGCTCTGAGTTCTGTATCAGCTGGAAGTATTGTTTCAAGTTCTTTATAAGATGGAGGTTTTGCATTGATTGCTGTATTAGCCAAAGATGATATTAGTGCTGCAGCTAATATAGCACTCAGTGGTGCAAGTGTTATATCAGGCAGAGGTCATGGTGTGAGCATAGCAACTGAGGCATGAATTTGTTGTTGAGGTTTATGTGTCTTGTCAGATAGCCTAGGAGGGGTTAGTAGGCTTAGGGAGGGACTTCACTTCTACCTTAGCATATATGGGCTTAGTTTCATTGTTGTACTATGGTGATGTGGGTATATGGTGAGCTTTGACAACTTAGTTTCAGAGTTTAGTAAGGGATTTGCTTGTACCTTAGCATATGTGGGCTTAGTTTCAGTGTTGTACTGTGGTGATGTGGGTATATGGTGAGCTTTGACAACTTAGTTTCAGAGTTTAGTAAGGGATTTGCTTGTACTTTAGCATATGTGGGCTTAGTTTCAGTGTTGTACTGTGGTGATGTGGGTATATGGTGAGCTTTGACAACTTAGTTTCAGAGTTTAGTAAGGGATTTGCTTGTACCTTAGCATATGTGGGCTTAGTTTCAGTGTTGTACTGTGGTGATGTGGGTATATGGTGAGCTTCGACAACTTAGTTTCAGAGTCTAGTAAGGGATTTGCTTGTACCTTAGCATATGTGGGCTTAGTTTCAGTGTTGCACTGTGATGATGTGGGTATATGGTGAGCTTTGACAACTTAGTTTGAGAGTTTTTCCTTCAGTTTAAAAGTCAGGAGAAAGGTCCTGTGATGCAGAACCAAGGGAAACTATTTCTGTAGGTGTTTTCACCTCTGTATACCCTTCCCTTCTTTCAGTATGTTTATCTTGACAATACGTGAAAGAGCTTCAAAAGAAATATTCCACCCCAACACACACACAAACACACACACACAAAATGCAACAGGCAACAATTCTCAAATCGTATGGGGTCACGGAAGTATATATACAAGGCAGAGGTCCCCTTGAATGACACACACCTTCAAAGAGTATCTTTATCATAGTGCAGCCCCAGTTGATGCCATCTTTTCTGAAATAACTGTAGGGCTGGATGATTTTATTTGTTTTTCCCTCTTCAGTCTGATTGTATATCTACTGTATATTGTCGGGTTCTGCTTGTCCTGTGGTCGATGGTATTACTATTACTTTTTATTCGTGGGTTCCTGCATTGGAGCTGATCGCATTTTCTGTTTTGTGTGTTTCGACCCTGTGCCAGGTGGAGCTGACGTGGTGAGACCGGAGAATGGAAACTATCTTGAAAGAACTTACAGCTGTTATGGGTAAGCTGGTGCAGGCTTACAATGAAGAAAAACGTGGTAACAGCAATACACCCACTAACAGTCTTACTGACTCCCAAGTGGAACTCTACACTATGCATTCACCCAACAATATTACACCAGGGCAAAGGACAAACAATGTCAAATCGTACAGTGGAGTTGTGGGGAGTGCTAGACCTAAAGTGGGAATGGAAACTGTTGATAATAATGATCATGCCCCTTTAAGTAACACAACCCAGCGACGAGACTTGTCTTCCTGGCTTGAGTCCCCGGAGATTGACGTACAGCTTGACGCGACTACTGGGGGACTGAGCAGGAATCCGTACCAGCCAGCATTAACGCTCAGAGAGCAAATTTTCAAATATGAAAAACTTTGCATTAAATATAGGGCTATACAACTAGACAGTGCATTTTTGAAAAAATCTAAGGAACTACACCAGATACCAAAGGGCCTTCGTATTTGGAAGCTGCCGACGGGTGTAGACCTTGAGTCGGAGGCTTGCCAGGAGCTAACGGACCTTTTTCAAAAGACAGGTATGGAATTACTTGATATTATTTTATGCAACAATGAAATTAAAAGTTTGCGTGAAGAGATAACTAAACTTGATTCCAGTATATCTACGGATTTACTATATTTTCAACAAAAGAATCACTACGAAAGGGTAATTAAGAACATTGATGTGTTTGTCAGTAAAAACATAGCTCGCAAAAACAAAAAGTTTGTTAGAGACAATGCGGATTACAAAAATAAGACTGCTTACCCTCCGGGGCGCTACAAATCACATCCTATGACGAGAACAAGTCACAGGATGAACTCTAGTAATTCACCACAAGACACGATTGATAATTACCAGGTGGAAGAGGTTTTTTTAGATCCACCGGTACCACTTCGTCGGTCAGAAAGAATACAGAGCAAGGGGCCGCAAAATGGCAGAATGTTACACCTAAGCCCCAGGAGGAGAGCGAGAAATCAACAGGAGGACTTTTGAGTTCTGATTTCACTGTTGATTTTACTTTATATAATGATATTGATGCACTTTACTTGGACAGTAATAGTAATTGTAATTTTGGCAGAACAGTTGGTATTAGTAGTAGTAGTAATGAAAATGTAATTGTGCAACTTGTAACAAACCCAACAATATCTGATCAATGTGAAACTTTTCGGAACAAAGACGTAAAAATGGCAAATCATTTTTTGGTACCTCTAAGTGACTTAGTTGAATTGGAGAACACACTTGAAACTGAGGTCACAAAAGACAACAACATAGGGCAGATTTTAGTCGTGAATAATGTTCACGCGCCTGGTTGTTTAGACAATCACAATTTAAAACTAGATAGAGTTTATGAAGTGGTTGGATGGGATTGTGAGGAAAGTGAAAAAAGCTATTCATACAGCTGTGGTAACGATATGGAATCAGACAATTTGTTTAGAAATATTTTGGAGACAGCATCTGATATGAAACATGAAATTATTAAAGAAAAAGGATTTATCATTTATAATTATACTGATTTAGTGATCAATGAAGTTTATTTTGAACCATTTAGTAGGGGTAACAAATTTGTACCCAATTTCAATATTGATGTCACACATTTACTTGTAAGTTTGAAACTCTATATGAGAAAGTTAAATTTGCAACTATATTTCAATACAGGGCAATTAAGGGATACATCACAAGACAATAGACAGGAATCTTGGACATTGAGAAGGAAGAGTACATTCATGCCACCACCCAATATGGAGCTTTGTGCTTTTGAACATTTAGTGGAATATGAATTCAGGAAAATTTGTTCTCAGAAATCTAAAAGTGAGGACAACTTAACTAATGTTGAGAGAACTTTGCTCAATGAATTGGTTGCATCCAAACAATACAGGTTTATGAGACCTGATAAGGGTGGGGGGATGGTTATAATGAGTAATGTTGATTACAGTTGTCAAATGATGAAAATTCTGAGTGATGAAGAAACATACAGTAGAGTTACAATGAATGAGGTTAATAGAGCATACCACAAAATTGATTTATATTTACATGATGCATTGTACCAAGGGACTATTAATGAGATAGAATTTGACTACCTTTCGGTCAAATATCCCAAGATGGCTAGGATATTTGGGATACCCAAGGTACACAAAGGAACGGAGCATTTACAATTTCGGCCAATAGTTTCGGCTAAAGGGTCTAAGACCGAATCTTTGGCAGCATATGTAGACAAACAGTGCAAGAAAGCACTAGTTGACGCAAGTCACATCCTCAAGGATTCGTGGCACTGCCTTGAAAGACTAAGAGATGTAGAATTTGTGGATAAGAACAGTTGTAGTTTCTTGACAATTGATGTCATTAACTTATTTTCAGTGATTCCACACCAACAAGGCCTTGATTTATTTTATGACAGTTTGTTGACTAGTCCGAGTTTTGATGTAGGAAAATTGGAGTTATGTTATGACTTGATGGAGTTAATATTAAAGAACAACTACATTTCATTTGAAGGAGAAATGTACCAACAATTAACTGGAGTAGCAATGGGGGCACGCTGTGCCCCTGTTTTTGCTAATTTGGTTTTATTGGCATGGGAAAAAGAACACATTTTTGGATCCAGATATTATAACAACATCATTTTGTACAACAGATTTCTGGATGATTTGTTAATAGTATGGAAAGGTGATGAACAAAGTGCTATTGACTTTGTTTCATATTTAAATGAGACATCTAACTTCCTTAAATTTACTTACAATTGGGACAATGATGTTGCTAGCTATTTGGACATTAAAATTTTGAAAAATGGAACTGAGTTTATCAGTACTATATACAGGAAACCGAGTTATGCCAACTCAATGCTACATTTTACAAGCTGTCACCCGATGCATCAAAGGAGAGGTTTAGTCAAAGGCCAAATGGTCCGTCTATCCAGACTTATCAGTGATGAAGACACTTTCAGGGCAGAGATTTATACACTTATAGGTATGTTTTTGGAAAGGGGTTACCCTATAGGAATGTTGACGAAGATCAAAAAGGAGGTATATAGGAAGAGAAGGAACAAATTTGTACCAATTTTGAAAAATAAAGGTGAAAAAACACAGGTAGTGAATTTGGAATATGAGCAAACTAACATCAGTTTGGGTGAAGACACCCCAAGATTCATACTTAAATATAATGAGAAAGCACCAGAATTGTGTGCCAACTTTAGGAGTCTTTGGGAACATTTTTTGAATAGAGATACAAAAGCAATACTGGGTATAACACCAGCCATAACATATGCTAGGGGTTACAACTTGAAGGACATATTAGAGAAGACTAGTCACAGATACAAAAGATCATGTATGAACAAATGTGGTAGATGTAAAACATGTAGATATATTGCTGAGGGGACCTACTTGAGTGTTGCTGGTTTTAAACGTACCATCGCATGCCCTGGTGTATGTAATTGCACCACTAGAAATTGTGTATATGTAGCATCTTGTATGTCCTGTGAGGCATTTTATGTGGGCATGACGACGAGATGTCTAAAAGAAAGAATAAGGGAACATTGTAGTTCCATTAGAAGGATGGACGAACACAATGCCCTTTACTTGCATTCTAAAAACTGTCATGAATTTAAAAAGTTTTTATTCTTTATAGTTGACAGAGTGAAATCAAACATGAATTGTGACACTAACAACAGTGTAGCTCTACGTGAAATGGAGTGGCAGATAAGATTGAATGCCACAAAGTTTCCAGGGCTCAATGAATGTATCTCCTTAAAGCCTGTATTGAAACATAGAGCACAAATTATTTGAGATGTAGTTATATACTAAATAGTTTTGATAACAATTTTCATTATTATTAGTATTCAACTTTTGTTAATGATTTAATATGATTTATTGAGGTTTATAAGTTTTAACAATCAACTATTTACAACAGAAACATATTAATATTATTTCATGACTATAGTTATATGAACTCTATTTATATAGATTATACATTTACATATATACAATTTTTTATAAATATATTTTCAGATTATTACATCTTTATAATAAGACAATTTTATAATATGCACAAATTAATTATGGTATTTTGAATTTGAATTTTTTGATAAACAAAATACATGTTTTAAGTACATACATTTTGTACACATTGTAAACTTTATGGTTATTTTTAAATATTGTTATACAATTATGGGTATTGGTATGGTCTATTTTGAATAGTGTATAAGAAGATTTTACAATGCAATTTTATTTATGGTGATTTTTTCTTATGAAAACGTATAATATATACAATTATTTTTTTAAATTTTGAAAATTTTGATAATTGATGAAAGGTTTAATTGATTAATTGAATCTCATTGTATTTAAAGGAAAATAAGCTGGGTGTGTTTTGTTAATGACTGAAGAAGCCAGTTGTACTGGAGAAAGCGCTCAGTCAGTGTGACCTTTTTGATTAAATTTCATCTGCTTTAATTCCTGGTCTGTGCCTTATTGTCGGGTTCTGCTTGTCCTGTGGTCGATGGTATTACTATTACTGATTGTATATCTCCATCTCATCTGCCGATCCATAGAACTCACATCTGGAAAATGTGATAGGCTGAAGGATTTGTCTATTTTGCTTGAAATTTTATGGGAGCAGATAATCTGCTAACATTCTAGCCAGATTTTCTTTTGCATACTGATTAGAAATTCCATTTAGTAGTATTCCAAGAAATGACATTGTCTTCACACATCCACACTTCTTTTTCTTCTAAAGTTTTGACTATTAAATTATGTAGCTGAAGAGAACAAGACCAAAGGCCTAGTGCTGATCATTTGTGCCCTTGTTATTCTATGTAAATGAGGATTCTCTTCATTATCGATAATATAACCACCTGAGTTCAGTATTCCTTCATTGAGACATTTAATGGTTACATTACTAGACTATTTTGTAGAGGGTATATACTAGATACATCCATTTAGGTTCAAAGTTTCCCAGATGTCTGAATTCTTGGTTACTGAAGCTGTGGGCATTGCACTGTATGTTTCTCTGTACCTGCAGTAAATCTGCAACAGCTGTACGTCTCTGCATCTGAATTTCCCTTCAGATATGTGTACTCATCACATGTATCTGCAGGGAAATGTCTCATCTCCTTATAGATGAGCCTTTTATTCAGAGATCATTTTTAGAATTTGTTCCTGTTAATTTTTAATACCCTTTCCTTCCTTAATTATGTATCCTTTTTCACAAATTTCCATCCAAATTGCCATATGGTCTGAAAATCCTGTTAATGTACCTCCGTGTGTTTCTTTTACCCCCTCAGACATCACAAAATAATCATTCTCAATTTTAGTATTTTCTTTTTTATTTGTATATTCCCTTTTTCCTCCCAAAACTAGCATGTTGCAATGCATTATTTCCTTCTCAGCTTTTATATCATGATTGATATCCTGATTCACTTTGTCTTCTTTTACATATGTCACAAATAAAGTCTCACGTACGTATGGCTTCATATTTATTGTCACAAGTCATGATTTCCTCAAGCAACTGCTCTGTTTCTCTCATTCCAATGTATACATTTATTCCTACAAACTTAAAAGCATCTATATTTTCCCATCAACTACTATGACCTTTCCTGCAGGGATAATATAATCTAATACTTATTAAATAAAAAACAAAATAAACTACCTCACATTGGTCCTCTCCTAGATTTCATAAAACCTCTTTGGAACTGCTTATTTGCAGTAAGAGATCTTGTATCTTTTATAACTACTATTTCAGTATCCAACTTTTCACAGGATCATAGGTAGTTACTAGGCTATTGACCCTGAGGCCCTTACAAGACTAGCCAAGAATTTAGCTCATGTTCCAACAAGCCAGTGCCCTAAGCCACTGTCCAGCAGAGACATAGGTGGAATCCCAGGAGTGTATTTTCTGTTCCCATCCACATATCCAGGTTGTGCTTTAAAAGGTTTAATGAGGTACTCTGCTTTACGTGGAGAGGGAGTCTCTTCCAGAAAAGGGGGAGTCTCTGGGACACAACTCTGTCCTGCTAACAAGTCCTATTGATGTCACAGACCAGGTTGAGGTCTCTCGTGTGGGTTACTCAAGTGAAGCTTGACTTGCGGATATGCAGCAGTCCCATCATGACAGTATCTAAGATTGCTTTCACACCATACCACTCCAATGCACATATCCTTCTGGCATCATTCATAGTGCAATTCCTGGAGAGTGGTCAAGATGGCTGAGAGAAGCAACAGGTGAGAGCTGTGTTTCTGAAAACTTTTCTTTGACAAAAAAATGTAATCAAATAATTAAAATTTGGAGAAACTTGTTAGCTAAGTTTATTTGCTATTAGAAAAAATACTTACAAACTTCAAGTTCTTCAAAAGCCCTCATTTTTCTGTCAGAATTTCAACTGCTTGGTTAAGAGAGAAGGGTCTTCAGCATGAGTCACTGAAGAAATGGTACTCAGGATTGTTGTGCTAAAAAAAGACATACCATTAATAATATCTAGTATGGAGGATGTATTACTTAAAACAGGCAAACTGGATACCAAACAAGAAACTTTCAAAGAAGAGTCCAGAAAGTATATGGAACATTTAGAAATTTTTATGAAAGAACAAAGTGCACACATCAGCTGTATGGAAGAAGATTTAAATGACCCTGAAGTAAGAATAACTGAAGATGTATATCAGATTGAATTTCTTTTAAAACAAAATAACTGGCTTATAGAAAAAGTCCATGATTTAGAAAACAGATAATGATGAAATAACATTAGAATTGAGAAAAGATAAGAGTTTATTCTCATTTATCGTCTGCACTTTTGATTTAATATCTCTGTAATCTGTACAACAGTTTTTTTCCTACCCACCCTCCCAGATATTGTTGTGGTCTTTTTGTCTTGGTGGGTTAGAGTTGCCCGCCTCTGGTATAAAGTCCATACTGGGCAACCCTCCCCAGTCGCATTACATCAGCTCATTCTACTGTTAATAGTGAGAACTTAGCAAAGGCCCACCCCTTTAGCTTCTGCATATACTGAACTATCTCAACTTCTGCCTCTTGACTTTCTACATAAAGAAAAAAAAAAAAAAAAAAAGTTTCCTACCTTTCCTGGAAGTAGTGCAGCTCAGATACAGATTTGCTGTCCAGGACTTTTTGTAAGGTTCTGAGCGGTGCTCTTCAATTTTTTTCCCGTACATCTGCTAGTTCTCTGCTCTCCTGCACTTTTATTAGCTTATTAGTCTGGCACTTTAAAGTATTCCTGGTGCCAGAAAGTCTGCTCTTCAAATTTTCCCATAGAATTAGCTGGTTTCTCAGTAGTAGCACTAAAATCTGAATCCCTGTGACTAGCACTTGCTCTAAAACCTGCTGGAAAGCACTAGGAAGCCTTAAACTGATACAAGCGCTCAGTTCTCCTTGTTAATAAGGAGAAATTAATTGTAGGCACTAAGCCTATAATTGCAGGGTCTACATTAAATCATTGAATGCTTAGATAAGCGAACGATGCTTTATCAACCCCATCTAAGTGAAAGCTTACAAACTTGAACTCTTAGAACAGAGATTTTTTTCCAAGGGAATAAAATCACTGTTCCAAAAAAAAAAAAAACACTTAAAACATAACAAAGTGGGGGGCTGTGCCCCCTACACCCCCCTACTTAAATATACCAACTCCGAGATCACACTGCAGTGACAAAAACGGCAAAGTAATGGATGTGGCCAAGAGATTTCTTTCCTAGGGAAAGAATTTGCTTATATGCCGCTTCGTCATTTTGTCTTTTCGTCTTTTCAAATTCGACCAAGACGTATTCGAAAGAATGCATCTTCGGTCATCTAATAAGAACCCTAATTGCAAAGTACCTTGCCAAGGTAAGGGAAAACAGCTCTTGTACTTTACAAAAGAAACACCGAACCAGGCATGTCCAAGAGTCAGCTTCCAGTGATTTCTCCTGTCCACCTGGGGCATACTGTGGCAATGCAGCAATTGCCTCATGTACACAGACAACCCTGTCCTCCTACCACCCAACACTACAACCTGTGAGACATGCACTTACATGGCCAAACTGGGAGCAAAGCTCTTTCCAGCCAAAATTTTGCTAGACAGTCAAGAAGAGAAGGTTAACACCTGCACTCCACCTCAAGCAACACATAGCCCTTCAAAACTCATGCCACCAACATCCACACATAGTAACACTAAACCCACTTATGCTGAGGCCCTTAACATTAACCTGCCCAAGCAACAGGGACCTCCGAAGCTGAAAAGCAAACAGACACCAATCACAACCAAAGTGACACACAGCTCAAAACACCAGCATGCCACCAAACAGCACCACCTAAGGCAAGACAACATACCCAACACTTTAGTTGTAGGTGACTGTATAGTCAGGCACACTGATGTCCCACTCACCAGGCTGAACAAGGAGAAAATTACTGTCAGCTGCCTGTCGCGTGCCAGGATCTGCCACATAATGCATGCACTCAAGTCGCTCCACAACAAGTACAAATTCGACTCGGTCGTTGCCCATGTTGGAGTGAATGACTTGAGATGTGACTCCCTGGGCTACAGGAAAAGAGACGAGGAAGAACTCTCAGATGATATGGCCCAGGCAGGTATGACCCTAGCCCTGAGTAGCATCCTGCCTTCACCCAGAATGATACCACAGTATAAGGACAAAATTATTGATTTCAACAAAGTTTCTGGTGTCATTCAAAAGGGATCCAGTATCTGTCTGCCTGGGACAATATGATTGACAAACCACAATGCTTTGTCAGAGATGGTCTGCACCTGTCACCCCTGGGATTCAGGTTGCTGGATAAGGGTCTTACCACCCCTATAGTGCCTTTTTTAGGCAAGGCTCAAAGGACAAAACCACAACTGTAACGGGTATAAGCATGCAAAATCTGAAGGTAATGCTACTCAATTCTAGAAGTCTAAACCTCAAAATGCACTCTCTTGAGGCACTCCTAAAAATGGAGAACATCGATATCTGTGCAGTAACTGAGACCTGATTCAAGGCTCCAGAGAGCACCACTGCAGTACTAGACTACAACCCTTACCACACTTTTAAGCCACCAAACCAGGACCGAAACTCTAAAAGCAGAGGAGTGTCCATATTCACCAAGGATATTCACACGTCCAGGCTAGTTGCCCAACACAATGCATATGAAATTCTACAGGTGCAACTAACACTAGGTAAGACTGCAATCTAAATTGTAGCTTGCTACAGATCCCCCACCATGCCCCAAGATTCTCACTACACCTTTCTAAACATACTGGAAAATATTAAGATACAAACCTAATACTGGGTGATTTCAACTACCCTGTTATTAATTGGAAAAACTACTTGAGTACCAACACCTTTGCCGCAATGGTTCTTGGAATTCATAAATTCCAATGCCCTGGATCAACTAATCCATAGTGCCACCAGGGGCTCAAATATCCTAGACTTGGTCATTACCAGCATGGGAGATCAATACTCCACACCAGTGGTCACCCCCTTGTTGGTCAGGTCTGACCATAAGCTAATCACCCTTGACGTCCACATCCCACCCCCACCCCCCAGTAGGGAAACCTCCATAAAAAGCTTCTCCAAAGCAGACTTCATGCTACTCAAATCAGAAGTGACAAACTTCATGACACCAATGCAGACGGGAACTGAAAGTTCGAATGCTGAATCTTACACTAAGGCACTGTACGAGCACATCCACTCATGTATGAATTGTGCCATTCCAAATAGAACCAAGACAATCTCCTCCAAAAAAAGAAAGCCAAATCGGTGGTCCCCTGCTATAAACAAACTATACAACAGAAGGAGGAAACCGTTGCAGAAAAGAGGAAAATCCCAGGAAGCAAAAAAACTCCCTTACCAGCCTCAGTAAGAAGCTGAGATCCCTCATAAAATCCTCCAAAGCTAGTTACAAAGATAAAATTGCCAAAGATTCCAAGGACAACCGCAAGGCATTCTGTAGTTATGTCAAAATCTAAATGGCAATGCTCATATCTGCTCTGAGCTACAACAGAATGGCATTAAATATACTGATCCCAAGGATATTGCCAATATCCTGGCAGATCGATTCAGTGCCAACTTCACCCCCTTCTCACCCCCTAAAGGGCCCATCTCAATACCAAAAGTTTGCCAAATTCCAGTAATCACAGCCACACAGGTAAAACATGCACTCTCCAAAGCTAAGAATACAGCATCCATGGAACCAGACAACATCCCAGGCTGTGTACTACATAATTAACTGGCACCTCACCTAAGTGTCATGTTTAATCATAGCCTCAACTCAGGCTGCTTGCCCAATGAGTGTCTCACAGCTACAGTTATCCCACTCCACAAGGGGTGATCCACCTTGGATCTCGGGAATGCTCATCCCATCAGTCTGATGAGCCTGATCTGCAAAGCCATGGAAACATTATCATGGAACTTATAAACAAAGACACTGGTAACCTTCAAACACTGGACTCCACCCAGTTTGGTTTTGAAAAGGGCCAATCCTGTCTCCTCAACCTGATTGACTTCTTCGAATCAGTCTCCAGAGCTATGGAAGAGGGTAAGGCAGTTCACACAGCCTATCTGGACCTCACCAATGCCTTCAACACCATCTCCCACTCTGGAATCCTAAATAAACTTACTAAGCTGGGCATTAATCCCTACATCACTTGATGGGTTGCCAACTGGTTTACTGACAGAACTCACACTGTAAAAGTAGCCGACTCCAAATCCAGCTCCAAACTAGTGGAGTACCTCAGGGTTTAGTCCTGGGACCACTCTTGTTTGGTATCTACTTCTCTGAAGTACAGGCCAACACTAAGGGATTCTGGCTAACAAAGTTTGCAGATGACTGAAAATCGGGAGCCATTATTGAATCCCCAAATTATATGGATATTCTACAAAAGGGCCTTACAGAAACAGATGCTTGGTGCCAGAGCCATGGGCTCAAGCTCAATGCCAAGAAATATATAATTATCCCCTTTGGGAAAAACCATATACCCATGAATTACCAAATAAGTAGCAGTACACTAAACACCGAAAGTGTGATAAGTGACTTAGGGACACAGGTGGACAGTTGTCTCACCTTCGATAACCACATCACCACAACAGTCAGGAAATCCTTCTATGTGGCACACCTCATCACTAAGGGCTTTTCATCCAGAAAAAAAGGAGGTCATTGTCCCACTGTACTTATCCTTCATTAGACCCATTATATAGTGCAACGCCCCATTTGGTATGTACCTCACAAGACATTTTCAACATCTGGAAAGGCCACAGAAATACCTCACTAAAAGAATCACAGGCCTAAAGCAGATGCCCTATGCTGACCATCTAAAAAAAAATCCAGCTATACTCTGCAGCATATCGTCTACTCAGAGGCAATCTCTTCTTAACATACAAGGCCATGTCAAACTCAGAGCTGTTGGACATGCTACACTTAAAGAAATCCCAACCCCTCAGAGCCACATGCTCCAGGGATCTAAACCTGGTCATCACAATGAACATAGCACGCTGCAGGGATAGGTTCCTGACCCAGAGACCCCGCCATACTCTGGAATAGACTGCCCATATATGTCAAGCTTAGCACCTCTTTGGCCCTCTTCAAAAGGAAGCTTGATGATTGGATGAGAGATGGGAAATTCACCCCCGGGGATCACATCAGTTGCCCTGTTAGGCAGGGGACCAGGGAAGTAAATATTCTGGGAAGAAATAGCCAGGGAATTGTTATGGCTAGGCTTGTATACACCTTAGGGCCGATAGCCTATGACCAACCTATGATATACCTGAAAAGTAAGAGGGAGACAATATAATAGCTTCTTAACCTGGATACATAAAACATTAAATCTACCTGAAACTTTATCTTTTGAAATTGAAAGGGCACACAGATTCCCTGAGAGCACCTTTGAAAAAGGAAAACTCACCACCATTTTCAGTTATAGTTAAGTTCATATCTGACTTAGAGAAAGATCAAATATTAAATCAGCTTAGTCCAGCCAACCTATTAAAATAAGTGAGCATGTTGTCAGATTTGAAAATGATTATTCCAGTAAAGTAATGAGTAAAAGAAAATCATGTATACCACTGATTAAGGAACTTAAAAAGAACAATATTAAAGCCACTTTTGTGTTTCCTGGAAAGATCAAATTATTTCTTTCTGAAGAAACTAAAATGTTTAACATACTGGAGGAGGCATCCACTTCTGTTAACAACAATAAAATCCTTAATAAATCTGAAATAATGGAGCAGAACAGTGTATTCCTCAAAAGACAGAGAGAGTTGAATTACTGGAAAATTATTTCTAAAATTAAAAATTTTAAAAACAAGTGACACTTATTTTCTGAAACAATAGCTTTGCCATTTAAGAAGGTTTGTACTGGACTTTTTATCTTTGAATGATAGGTGTCAGGTTAATAAAGTCATACTATAGAATTCCTTAAAAATGGATAGTAGAGATAAAATGGGAAGATGGGCTAGTAATAACATGAATGAGTGGAATAAACAGAAATACAAGATGAAATACACAAAGCAAGGTCTGAACAAACAAAGAAATTAGATAATACTTAAGTCATTAAAAATGTATGATAAAATATCAAACATTTTTAACGCATAAAGTGGAGATAGCTGTAGAAAAAAGAAAAGTACAGTTATGCAATGACTTCAAAAAATCTACATAGACTAGCCAATAGAAATAAGAAGTTAAACAAAAAGGCAGAAATCATTAATATCTGAAATCCTCACACCAATAAGCTTACTTCAAACAGAGGAAATGCTTAGTATTTTTTTTTAAAAAATCCATGAAAATCTTAGTAAAGATAAAAATACTAATCCTAGTGATTACAAAATTGACAAGTATTTAAAGAAAAATGTTATAAACATAATGACCAGTGAATATCTCTGTTGAATAAGCCTGTTATCCTGATAAATATTAAGGAAGCTTTAAAAAAGGGGGAAATTATAGAGCTCCAGGGTTAGATGGTTTAAGTGTGGAATTCCATAGTTTGCTTACATTAAGTATTTTAGAATTACTGAATGATGTTTTCAGGATAATTCAGAGTGACAAAAATCCTTCCTCATAGAAAGTTTCTGTAATCTTTGGTATAGTTAAACAAGGAAAGGATAATACTTCAGTTTTGTTACATAGACCTATTTCCTAAATTAGAGACTGTAAAATATATACTTTCATTTTCACTACAAGATTAAAAGATATAGTAAAGAAATTAATTAAGAGAGCTTAAACAGGACTTATAGTCAATAGATTAATGTATGATAATGTAAACAGGGTAGTAACTATCTTAGATTTAAAAAAGGAATGAACAAGAAATTGACCCTAATTAGCTTAGATATTGAGAGACCTTTGATTCTTTACATTGGAACTACTTGCTTAAAACTTTAGAAGTATTTACATTTCCAGAATAGTTTATTGGAATTTTATAAAAACCTGTATAGAGGCTCCAGAATATGTGAAAATTAGATCTTACATTTCTCAAGGATGCACTTTAAACAAAGGCATAAGGCTAGGGTATACCTTGTTCCCTCTACTATTTGCATTAGTTATTGAACCTTTCTCTAACAGTATGAAAAGCATCAGTCTAAAATATAGCTTTATGCATTTGATATTTTACTATATAGGAGATTTAAATTATTCAATTTAAGAAATAGATGAGGAAGTTAAAAAGTTTCAAGAAATATTGCTGCTGAAAGTTATAATAATAAAACAAACTTTAATGTTAAATCAATTACTAGATAGTAAGTTTAGATATAATTAGGAAGGAAAAGAACTAAATAGTTACGAATAAAAATCTATCAAGATGTGAGTAAAGTAATTGAAGAATTGTTACTGCTTATAAAAAATGGAATGAACGGTTTTAGCTTTTGAGAATAGATGAGTACTTATTAAAATGATTGTATTTCCCAGGATTATAGATGGGTGTGTGTGTGTGTGTGTGTGTGTGTGTGTGTGTGTGTGTGTGTGCGCGCGCGCCTACTTCACAAGCCCAAAATCCTACTTACTCTACTTTCATATAACAGTGGTGACAAAGCCAAAAATGCAAAAGACCGACCATTTTGAACATTGACTTTCATTACCAGGTAAGTAACTGATTGGCTCCCCACAAAAAATAAATAAAACCAAAGCAAATTAAACCCATACATGTGAGGGGTTGTACCCCCACACCCCCTAACTAAATATACCAAGATTGCAGTACCGTGGATGTAAGAGGCAACGTTCAGCATGGTGACCAAGTGGTTACTTACCTGTAGTTGAAAGTCTGTGTTCCAGTCAGTCTTCGGATTTTTCGGCTTTGTCATCTCAGTTGTATAAAAATGTGGTAAGTGGGATTTCGGGTTTGTGAAGTAGACCCATATATCTATCAATCTAAATCTATCTCTCTCTCTCTCTCTATATATATATATATATATATATATATATATATATATATGTTGGTTTACCTTCATATGTGTGAAGTACACACCTGCGATTGCAGATGTGTGAAAGGATGATTTCAGAAGTCCATAATGACAAACCAAGTATTGTCAAAATCACTATTGCGCGAATGCCAGTGTGCATTCATTCATGTAAATTCAGCTTTCTGAGTGCAGGTCACACTACAGTGGGGGTTGGAACATGTACCCCTTCCCACATTGGGGGCTGTGGGTGTCGTAGCCCCCCACCTATTTTAGTTAGTATATTATATTTCACCAAAAGATTCAAAACAATACATTTTAAATCATAGACATGGATACTTAGAACTCCAGTGAATAACTCTTTCCAGAAGACAGTATATACCCAAACTAGGTGGGGTGCTATCAGTGGCGGCTGGTGACTTCAAATCAAAGGGGGGCTGCAGGAGACAGCTGAATGGGTGGGGTCAATTGGGAAGGGGTGTGACCAACAAGAAAGGGGCGGAGCTATGCTCAAAACCACAAAAAATGTAACTTTAATTAAATACGCTGCCCTGGGTGCCAAACCGTCATTATGAGAGTCCAGTCAAGACAAAATGAAGTGTAGAAGAAAAAAAGTATTTCAATGCATTGGCTGCATGACAGCTTACTTAATATCTAGATGGAAACAAAAAGGTTGTGAGGCTTGAAAAAATAAATTACTTTTTAAATACATTGCTGGAATGCCAGTCAAAATCAAGAATAAAAAAACCAAGCAGCACTCAGCTCAAACCACTTCTCCTTGCACTGCAGTTATAATTATAATTTATATTCAGCTTTATTAAAGCACCAAGTAACATGCTGAAAGTAACAATCTCCATGATACCCCCACTTGTAAAAATGTTTCTTATCCAGAAAAGACCTGCTGCCTGGCAACAACTATCTACTTGTTTCATGGGGAAAACATGATCAAAGTAAAAAATGCAAAGCAAACAAGAAACAAGCTCAAGATACATTGCTTAAAGGATTACTGTACAGGTTATGGACCACACATGATAGATTGGCATTCTGTTTGGTTTACAGGTAAAACCTGCAAAGATGACTGCAAGTCTCCAACAAATGTAATGAGCTTCTTAAAATAATGTAATCCTGTCCTTTATTACAAATACTGTCATATGCATTTCAATACCCAAGGCTTATACATTATCTAGTTATGTAAATATTCTCTGCATGGCAACAACAGAAAGGCTTTTAATGTTGACAATTCTGTAGCAGTTTGCTTATTAAAGCTTACTTGCATCTTGCATTGTCAGACAAGCTTGCCCGATGGTCATTAAAGCATTGCTACTTACACACAGAGCAACAGGCACTTTCTGAGTAATAATAAGCATAAATCAACAGTATAAAAATATGACAGAAACCAGAACATTCTGCAAAATCAAGGACAGAATAAAAGTAGCACTTGTGTCTACCTTGGAGGGGGGATACTCTGCACATTTACACTGCATAACTGCTCCTTGCCTTGCTTGGACACATCCAGAGTCACTACATGAGGCAGTGGGGTGCAACAAGTATGTCAAAATTTGAAATGTCTCTGGCTGACTGTGATGGCCCTGACACATTTGTCATACCTCTCAACCTCAGAACAAGAAATATGGACATAGCTATACATAGAAGTGGGACAAAGGCCCAAAAATAAGGACAATTTCTAAATATTGCTCTTATAAACTTAGATAATAGAATAGTAGGTCTTGCATTAGTATGAATTTTCTGAAAGGTATGAAATCTGAAACTCAAATGTCTGCATTATTTTCTAACTTCAGTCTTTAATGATTTTCCACAAAAAAACACAGTTTTATAAAAAATGGACCAAAAATGTGATGCAAAAATATAAAATAGCCACACAATACAGCTGGGAACCTGTCAAAGAAGGGACACTTTTTTTAATATTAGTACTGCTAACTTGAGCAGCTGACAAAATAAAAGAATCTACATGCATTTATGAATAAAAGCAATCTATAACTCTGATTATTACAGTCATTTCTTAATTGTAAGCCCTCCATGTTTTCTTCCAAAACTGCCAATTTGCAGTGGGATTATTAGGGGAAGAGCAACTTTTTGAGCCAAAAGTGGGGACATTTGAAAGGTTTGGATTATGCCTAATTCTATAAAACAATTTATTTGCATGTACCTCTCAACCTGTTAATGCAGGAAATCTGGACAAGGCCAAATATACAGGGGGAACATATAAACAGTACTATAAATTGTTGTATAAACTGAGACAATTGATAGAATAACAGGTCTTGCTTTATCATGCATTTTTCTGAAGGTTATGAAGTCTGAAACTCAGTGTCTGTCATTATTTAGTGACTTAATTCCTAAATTATTTGCCAGAAAACCACATATGTTATGAGGAACAAACCAGAAATAAGAAGCAAAAATCTATTCATTTTGTGAAAATCTGGACAGTTGAAAGGTATAGTTCAGCCAGGGCTGTCTTTGAGTTTGCCACCCCCCCCCCTCACAAAATCCTGGTCAAATGGAGCCTCCCCTCTGCAGCCATTCCAATGAACCATTACTTGGCTATTTCACTTCATTTGCCATAAACACTAATATGCATACTGCTTTACTTCTACAATGATTTGGACTTCATTTGAAAGTTTTATTTTGCATTTTACAGCACAAACACTAAGACATCTGCAAAATAAAGCAATGCAGTCTCACAATGAAAACAGACTTGGCATTAAAACTTCTCTGCCCTTGAAACTCACATTCATTGAAACAGCATTGAAACCCACATTCAAAGAATACATTTTGCCAGTAGCAGATAAAGATTAACTATGGGCTGTTTTCAAATCATAGGCCCCTTGCACACGAACCATGCACATGGTCTTTGATACACCTTCCTGATTGTATTAAATTATATTCCTTGTACAATATAGTACAGTTGTTAGAGGGCATTTTAAATTTGTTTTGACCATTTTTCCAGTAAACAATGAAACAAAATGCATGTACCAATAATGACAAAATTGCCCAATTCAGAACATTTTTCCAGTAAACAATGAAACAAAATGCATGCACCACTAATAACAAAACTGCCCAATTCAGAACATTTCTGTCATAAAAGTCTACTCAAACTTCCACAGTCAACCAGTATCAGTAAATATGCACTATCTCTGAAGAAGTAAAAGTCATCTAATTGCAAATTAAAGAAATCTGTAACTAATGAAGAGGTTGCTGCTAGCAAACAACTTTACATTTCAGTGTTTCATCTACAAATAAGGTGACTGTTGCCCTTGAGGACTAAATTGCCTAAGTTGCAACACACACACACACTCACACAGACACACACTCAGACAATCACACTCTGAGCCAAACAAGTTGGAAAGGTCCATCCTAGCAGGAGTTTCACACACCCGCTCAACCTATCCATCCTGTGAGAGTACCAGCTTCCTCGCCCTATCCTTCCCGCGAGAGCACCAGCTTCAGCCTGCCTGACGACGTTGCAGTCCGATCCCCTTCCAGTCTATGCAGTTCTAACTTCATAGACTGCTGTGAAAATTTGGACTTGCATGTTGCCTTCGTAATCCGGACTGCTGGTGGAGACGATCTGGATTCTGTGTGCATTCTCCAGACTGGTTCACCAACAGTCTGAATATTGAGAAATGCAGCGAGTGCACATGCGCGATGTTCCGGGACTCGCAATTGATTTTTATTTTTTCACTCTTGTTATTTTTATTTTTATTTGGTTGTATTTTCCTGTTTTACACCTGGGGGGGCTGCAGTCCAGCAGTTAAGTAGCATGAGCTGCCCCTGGGTGCTATGCATCCCACTCCGTCCTAACTATATATACTAACTCCAGGATCAGATTACAGTGGGGAAAAGGGAATATACCTTTTACTTGCTTACAGTACTCTACACACTGCCATTACTACCATTCGACAAAATGAGTTTGTCAAATGACTTTTCAGTTAAGTGAGATTTCAGTGAATTGGTCCCAGTCATCTGAGGCTCAACAAAATGAGTTTTCAATGAAATAAAGTAGACCTATATATATACATATATATATATATATATATATATATATGTATATATATATATATATATATATATATATATGTATATATATATATATATATATGTGTGTGTGTGTGTGTATATGTATGTGTGTATATATATATATATATATATATATATATATATATATATATATATATATACACACAGATGTGTATATATATATATATATATATATATATATATATATTTCATTCATTAACTTTAATATCTGACAAAAAACTTTAGAGAGTGGAACAAATGTTAACTTCATTCTTATGGTATGTTAAAAAGCCAAAAATTAATCATTTAAGATGATGGTAGTGTGGCAGTATTAGCTTCTCAGATGTAGAATCTTATTCTACTGCTGAAAATTTACTCTGTTATACTCTGGATAGACTCAACTTACATTAGTCAATGGAAAACCATCCAGGAGCAGATTATACTAAATTCTTATAAGTTTAATAAATATGATCAATTAGAAATATGTAACAATCCTTTTATGTGGTTAACAAGATTTAGAAGGCAATTCATTTCTATCTTTAGACTCTAGATCATAGGATGTTGCTAGGCTATTGGCCCTGAGGCCCTTACAAGCCTAGCCAAGAATTTTGCCCATGTTTCAACAAGTTAGCATCCTGTGCCATTATCCCGCAAGGACACAGGTAGAATCCCAGTGGTGTATTTTCTCTTCCCCATCCAGTTATTCTGGTTGCACTTAAAAAGGGTTAATGAGGTGCTCTGCTTGAACCGGAGAGGGAGTCTATTCCACAAAGTCTCTGGGACACAAATCTGTACTGCCAACAAGTTCTATTGATATCACAGACCAGGTTTTGGTTGCACATGCGGGTTACTCGAGTGGAGCTTGACTTGCAGATATGCAGCTGTTCCATCATGGAGGGGTCAGAAATCACTTTGTATGCCAGACTGAGGTCACCTCTGAGGAGTCTGTAGGAGACTGAATAGAGGGACAGGGCCTTTAGCCTCTCTGTGTAGGGTAGATATTTGAGGCACTGGATTGTCCTGGTGAGGAACCTTGTGGTCTCCAGCTGCTGCATATGCTTTGTGAAGTACATGACAAAAGGGCCATTGTACTCCGTAATGCATCTTACAAGGAAGAATACAGAGATGTTATGACCATCTTGTCCCTGCATGAGATACCCTTACTAATGAGATGGGCCATGTAGAAAGCGTTCCATATAATGGAGGAAATACGGTGGTCAAAAGTCAGTTTGCTATCAACCTGGGTGCCCAAGTCCCTCATGACCGTGTGCTTAGGACCTTATTATTAATGTGATAATATGTGGGGATGTCACTCTCCCCAAAGGGGATGATGATTATGCATTTTTTGGCATTCAGTTTAAGACCATGTTTTTGGCACCAGTCATTTGTTTGGATGAGACACTCTTAGAGGATGTCCACATTACTATGGGAATTGATGACAGCATTCAGCTTGCAGTAATCTGCAAACTTCATCAGCTGTAGCCCACTGGTTTTGGTCTGCACCTCAGAAAAGTATACTCCAAACAATAGAGGCTCAAAGACCGATCCCTGGGGTACACCGCTAGTTATGGGTCTACTGCTTGAGGTAGATTCCCCTATTTTGACTAGATGGGTTCTATCAGTGAGCCAGTTTTCTACCCAATCTGGTAACATATGGATTGATGCCTAATTGAGAGAGTTTATCTATTATACCTGAGTGGGGAATAGTATTGAAGGCTTTGACCAGGTCAGGGTAGGTGGTGTGCACAGTCTTCCCCTCATCCATAGCTTTGGTGATTGTTTCAAAGAAGTCAACCAAATTTAACAGGTATGACCTCCCCTTGATGGGATTGAGTGTTTGGAGGTTGTCATTGTCCTTGATAATGAGGTCCATGATAATCCACTCCATGGTCTTGCAGATCAGGTTAGTTAGGCTGATGGGTCTATAATTTCTTGGACTGGTGGACGTACCACCTTTGTGCAAAAGGTTGACAGTGGCTGTCCTCCACTTGACTGGGATGAAGCCGGTACTCAGGCTTTGGTTGAATAGGGTGTCTAATGGTGCTGAAATTTCCTGCCTGAATTCATGTGGGATGCAGCCTGGGGATGTCATGAGGTTACATGGAGGCTGTATTTTTTGCCTTTGAGAGGGCAGTGATGATGACTTGCTCCCTAGAGTTAACGTGAGGGGGGCAAGTACTGGGAATGTCCTGATTTACTGATGGGGGGCAGAGGGGTAAAGTTTTCACTGAATCTGTCTGCCAGCAGTCTGGCTATATCTATGGCATTTGTGTATGTGGTGTCCCTGACCACCAGTTTTGAGCAGATCTGGGTACTTCCTTTGAGATTGCTGACATATGTGAAGAAGGCCTTATGATTGTCTCTAGTAGATGTGGCAAGTTTGGACTCGAAGTTTGTATGGATGATTTCACTAGTGCTCTTATTTGCTTGTTTAGGTGTAGGAGAGATTGCTTCCAGTTACCTGCTCCTTCTTGATCCTGTACATCAAATTTTTCCTTTTGTTATAGAGTTTATTTATTGCAGATGTCCACCAGACAGGTTTACTCTTCCATCCTGTCAAGTATTCCTGATTCCATGCAGCTATATAAATGCTCATATAGTACTTTGGTGTAGGTTTGGACATAGGTGCCACCTCCTGTGGAGGGAGAGAGGGTTGTGAAGCTGTTTATACCTTCCCACAGGAGGTTGTAATCAGCTTTGGAGAAGTTTATTTGTTTAACCCTAGCTAGAGGTGGTCGGTGGAGAAGGTGACTTCGGATCTTACCAGGGATGATGACACTGTAGGGATTCTGCAGTAGTTACTTATGTTTGTTAATGCCAAGTCCAATATATTTTCACCTCTTGTGGGGGTGTCGACCAACTGGTCCACAGCATTTGCATTGACAAAATCTGCATATATAAAATCAATTTTTAAAGTAGTTAAGAAATATGTTTTTAAAACTCCATTAATAACAACATAGAAATGTGTGTGCTTTCCCATTGCACACACTTCCAGATTTAATTAAACTCTAGTGTTAAAATAAATTTGCTAAAATGGAATGGATTAGTATTATGGTCTGGTTACTTTGTGAAAGGAAAAGCCAAATCCCCATAATATTTAATGAAAGAATATAAGTTGGATGAATCTGCTAACAGGTGATTATCATTCATCAGTAAGAAATTGAATGAATTTATGCATAATATGAGTGAAGAGGAACAGAACTCTATTCCCCCATTATATGAACATATGAATGCTCTTGTCGAAGGTAGATTGACTTACAAATGACGCTTGTCCTAGATATACAAGTTAATTATAAATAGTGGTAATTTTGATGCAAAATTCTGAAAACTTTTAGATAGTAATGGATTGAATGACTTAATAGATGTTGAGAATAAAACTTTACTTAAATTAGTCAAACTTCAGGTTTATACTGGAAAGGTTTTATGTGGAAATACATACACAACATGTTTGTTGCAATGTATAAAATATCCTAAGTTTAGTAAAATGGCTTCAGTTTGTTGGAAATATAGTAAAGATATAAAAGTTGTCTGGGCACACTTTTATGGACTGTGAAAAAATTAAATATGTATTAGGAAGAGATAAATATGTTTTTATGGGGTTATGGTCTGATAATTGTTCTTTAAACTATATTAGCAATATTAATGAATGTTCATCTTCATGTATCTGTAAAAGATGAAGATCAAAAATGTTTTGGGCCTTTTTGGCAGTTGCTAGAAAAGTTGTTGTAAAGAAAATGGAAATCAAACTCCGTTCCTACAGCTGAATAATTTTTAAATTTAATAGCAATACTTTGTAAAACTGAAAAAGAAGTGATCAGAATAATATCTATAAATCGTACTAAGACTTTTAATACTTGGGATAACCTTGAAATGTTGCTTTTGAAATACCACAACTATTAATGTTTTAATTGTATAGGATTACCTTAATGTTTCAATGTATTCCTATCATTGTATAACAATATGTGCTGTTGAACTTCTTCCTTTCTGTGTATGTATTGTAAATGTGTTAATAAAAATTTTCTTATAAAAATAATACAATTCATATTAAGTCAGTCTTGCATTTTTCTTTTCCTTTCTTGATAAGCTTTAGTGAAAAAAGTGTTTTTCTTTCTCTCACCTTAACCATATTGAATTTCCTTTGCACTTTATTTTATTTCTCTTTCTTCATTTTATTGGTCTTCCCTTTTCAATATATTTTTTAACATTTTTCTGCTTCTTGTACCCCAGTTTGTACTATTTCCTCCATTTCCTGTGCTTTACTTGTCTTGATCATCACATATCTGTAGTATTATTTTTACACCATTAGCGATTATTGACTTCTACCACATCTATAGTATCTTCTTTAGCTTTATCACTTACTTCCTCTGTTACCACTTCCTGTATATTAGCCAAGTGTTCCTCTCTTCAGCCAAACCAAAAAATCCCATTTCTTTACACTTCCAGTATTCTACTTTACAATGCCCTTTCTTGCTACATTAATGACATCTTACTTTTTTACATTCACTAATGAAATGCAAAGTATCTCAACAAAGATAATTGTTTTTTGGCTAACCAAAACACCTCAAGGTATGTGTTTCTCACTTATTTAATCAAACTGGGAAGGTGCACAAAATAATTTGTTCTGATTTTCAAACTCTCAACAGTTTCTCATCCTCCATTTTGTGCATTCCAGAATCCTATCATGTCAAAATCCAAGACAAGACAAACCACAAACCAACACACTGGAATGAAATGCACAGAACACAGTAAAGTAGCAATAAAATAGGGTTTTTACTTAACTACTTAGGGCTTTCGTCCTCAGTAGTATGGACTTCATCAGAATACAAATTAGGTAATGCACTTGGTTTAAATATCATACAACCCCCTAACATTTTTAATTGATCAATAAGCAAAGATAACTTAAAAACACATTCATCAGAAATGCAGCTTGTGCTGAAAAATATTTTGAATTACAGCTTAAAAACTTCAATGAAATAAATATACTAGATTACTAATGAACAATATTTTAATAAAATTCAGTTATAAAATGTAGCTATAAATATGAAAATAAATAAACTTACTAACGGAAACCTAACACTTAAAATATATAGTTTAATACAATGAAATGGTTTAAAATCACACGGATAAACATTCCTGTTGCTGTGTAATATGCAAACTATTAATGCATATAACAATATAATGTAGACAAAGAGATTACAGAAAAAAACAGCTTTTAATAAGCTGCTGATAGATTCTGTTTCATTGAGACCAGCACTTGTAGTGACATTTGTTTTTAGCTGCCATTTAAGTTCTTGAAATTCTAAAAAAAAAATCTTCCTTTGATCCCCCTCTGTCCAAAGTTGACATAATCTATCACTGTAAATGTGACCAAGTGGATGTGATGGGTCTGTATCATATGAGTGAATTGCACCTCAAAGTGCTTTTTCTGAGATCACAGTACAGTGAAGAATGGGATATTTACCCTTTCCTCACTGTAGTGCGATCTCTGAGTTGGAATATATATTTAGTGGGGGGAGCAGCACCCACAATAGGAAGTTCATGGTCTGTTACGTTCGATATGAGCGTTCGCAATTTGTGCTATTCGCTCATATGACATAGACCCGATGTGATTGTCCTTAATATGCTTATATAAAGCATTACATTACTCTTTCTTTTTGATCCCATATAATTGTTGGTAAATTCTGGTTCTAAAGCTCTTAAGAGTTTTTCCTATATAAAATGCATTACAAGTCTGTCATAGGGCTAAATATATCACCCACTTGCTCCCGCAGTAATATTTATGGTTTATGGTTATTTACCTATAATTAGCCAGAGTAACTTTAAAACCTTCCAAAATATACTTACATTGTGAACAATGTCCTCATCTCCTCATTTTTCCATAATTATTATTATTATTATTAGTGAACTTACAGTGTTAGAGTAGCATCTTAAAATATGTATATTTTTTGTACACTATAATAGGGGCTTGTTCATCAGTGGACAAGGTACCTTGGTCACGTCTAAATATGCTCCAATTTTTTTAATAAAATTGACCGAATATAAAATTGTGCGTTGAATGAAAAATACATGATTTTTTTGTATAGAGGCTCCTGTTTATTGGTTGACTCCCTAGATATTCCGTCATTAACAGTTCTTGACAAAGATTTAAAATAACCTGCGGTTCTCTTTGCCAAAACTTCATTAAATATATCTGAAAAAAAAATTATCAGAATAACCTCTCCTATCTAGCATAGTTCTCAGTTTTTCACCTTCAGTCTGGAATTCACTATCATTCAATATTATACGGTCTATCTAGTGTTTTGTTTTGATGAATAAGGTGCCAGCTATCAAAATGTAATAGCAAATTTGAATAAGTGGGTTTACGATATATGGTGGACTTAAAACATTTTTTCCTTGCTTTTGTATAAAGTTACATCTAAATAATTAACTTTATCACCCTGTATGTCCATAGTATATTTTAGAAAGTCTGTAGTTGAAAGTAAGTAATGAAAAAATGAGTCTAACCTTTCAAGGTCATCATTCCAAAATAGTACAATAGTATAATGACCAATTTTTTCTGAAATTCTGATTTGTGAACAACTTTCTGCTCCCAATAGCCAGTACTATATTTGCAAAGATAGGGGCACATGCAACCTTCATTGCTACTCCCTTCTTTTGCCTAAAGACCTGACTTTCAAACACCAAAAAGATGTTTTCAAGGACAATTTTCCATGAAAGTCTTATGGTCAATAGGGGTATGGAAACACAGGTATTCATAAAACCATTCAACCCTGATATCATGTGGGATCACAGAAAACAAGTCCTGTATATCTATAGTTACATGAACTAGTTCATTACTATACAGGTCATTTGTAACTTTGGACAAAAAGTCCCAAGAATCCTTCAACAGATGCTTGATACTGTTAAGAGCACGTTTTGTCTTGCTATCAATAAATTTTGCTATATTAAAAGTTTTAGATGCCTTAGCATCAACAATAGGTCTCAAGGGTGAAGCTAACATTTTTTATGCTTTTTGGGTATTTCAGAAATAGTGTGGTCTTGGGATTAGGAACAACTAAAAAATGGTACTCTCCTGGACTGATCTGATTACTAAGAAGCAGGTCTTCTATAACAAGATCAATGTTTTGGTAAGCAATATTCAATTTGTTTAACAAAACCTCTTCATAAGTATCTGAATACAATAAAACAAAACTCTTGTTAATAAATTAATTTGTGCCCATAACCACTAACCCCCCACTCTTATCACGTTTCATCACTCTTAATGCTTTGCTGTCAGTGATTTCTTTTAATAACACTATTTCTTTATAATTCAGGTTAGAAACCACACTTTTTTCCATGAGAGCTATTTAATAATTGTCTGATTTCATGTTCACATAACCTTTCAAACATAGAAAAAAAGGGGTGAAGTGGGGACTGAATATACTAGACCTTTTGTTCACACTGCAAATGTTGTCAATGTGCTCATTCTTATTTTTACAGTAAAAAACAAAATTTACTTTTTTAGAGAACAATTTTTAATTAATGAGAGTTTCATCAGTTATTGCATTTCTCTTGGGAACAAAGGTCAAGCCCCATTCAAACATGTCTGCCCAAGTTTGTGAAACATCAACAGTAGTGTAATTATACATTTCAAAATCATCATATTTGTTGTGTACAATCTTGGAAGACTCAGTTAGTGACCCACTCAAGGAATTGCCCCTGTTTCTCTCTCTCCCCCTCCCTCTCCATTGGGGGTATTGTTATGCTGGAGGTTCCTCTACATTTGTCTCCCTCTCTTCCACTCCCTTTAGTCTTTCAACCTCTTAGGACCTTCCGGGGGGGGGGACTCTAAAGGGTCTGTTACAAACTGTCTTTGGTTAACTTCATTAGTAAGGGCAACATCATTAGAAACATTAATCCTTTCATATGAAAAATCATCATTATTATTCATATTAAAAAAGCCCTCACAGGTTGGGTGGTGGCACAGGTCCTTCCATTTTCTCAAATATATTTTTTATTTTCAATTAAAATAACATTTACATAATATTTTAAATATGTTAAACTATATACAATATTTACAATAGCCTGACTTTCAATTATATACACTGTAAGTTATTAGATATAAAATTAACAGATCAGTTATCAGAGATACAATATTGATTATTGCAGAGTGTCCAACAAAGATATAACTTTCTTCCAAGGATTATTTTCCAATGGCCTGGGATAAATTCGTAGTTCTTTGATTTTTATTTCCATCAATGCAGTTGTCTTCAGTAAAGTGCAGAATTCTTCCAAGGTCAGGGGGTGTATTTGAATTCCACCTTCTGGTTACGCATTTCCTAGCTATAGCAAGTATTGTCCATAACAAATACATATTTGTCTTATTCAGGTAGGGACCTTCATTTGCATTTAGAATTATCAATAATTAATTTAAGGTAAAGGATTCATTAAATAAAGCTTGTTAAAAATAATTAATTCCATTCCAATATGATTTAATTTTATTACATTCATAAAAAAATATGAATCCAGTCTCTTTATTTGACTTTTCACACCTCCAGCAAAAAACATTTGTAGTAGTACTGATCTTTTTAATTCTATCTGGTGTTAAAAATGCTCTATGTAAGTATTTCCAGTTAAATATTTTCCAGTACTGTATATTAGAGGTGTAATTAACTGATAATAAGATGTTAGTTTTAATTTCTTCGATTAACTGCAATGACTGACCTTTTGTTAAGAAGTGCCAGTATGATGGTTTGGGAATTGTTTTATATTTTGTTAACTCTTTATATAGATTTGAAATGGAATTTTTCTTTCCACAACTATTATATATAAATTCATACAGAAAACGTATTAGATTTGGAATATCTTTAAATTAGGAATTATTAATTAATCTGCATAAATCTTGAGTGTACATTAGAATGCTTTGTAAGGTTAAATAGTCCTGTTGGAATATTGTAAGCAGTTTTTATCATGTACATCTAAAACATTTAATTTATTTACATATTGAAACCAGCATAAGAATCCATTTTGTTCCCAGGAGGTTATTGTTTCCCTATATATTTTGTGAGGAAAGTTCTTAGTGATGGTAAATGGGGTTAAAAGGTGAAACCAAAGTTTTAGATCTATGTTTGCATTGATAAGTTTCCTAAATGAATTGATGTAATGATTAATCAGTGTTGTTTTAGAAGGTTTTGTTATATTATATTGTATACTTATGCATAGTATGTACCAGGGTTTGTTTGATTTGTCTACTATTAAAATTTTTTTTACAGATTAAATTCATTTGGTAATATATCCATTGTTAATTCTTTCCAGTTGGCAAAATAATTTGGGTTTATCCAGTCTATTGTAGTTTTAAGCACAGATGCTTTTATATGTGTTTCTATTTCTGGGAAGTTCAATCCTCCTTTTTCCCAGGGTCTAATGTGATGAGTTAGAGCAACTCTATTCTTTTTTGGGATACCATTAAAATTTTATTAAACATGAGTGTATTTCTTTAAGAATGCATCTTTCAGGAATTAACTGTATTGCTAATGCTACATATAGTATTTTTGGCAATAAGACCATTTTTATTACTTGCAATCTATCTTCAAAAGTTAATATAATTTTGTTCCACTTTTCTATATTTATTTATTGTTTCAATAATGTTTTTTATAATTTATTAATATCGTTTCATTTATATTTTTGCATAACACTATAACTAAATAATTTAGTGTAAGTCCTTGTTTTCCTGTGATAGATTTATATGTAACTTGTAGTTCTTTTTTCTTATTTAAAAATAGAAATTTTAATTTTGATCTATTAAAGTGTAGACCTGAAATCTTATAAAATTTCTCCATTACTTCTTCTAGCTCTCCTAATGACTCTCTGGAGTTTGATAGAGTTAATAAAATATCATCAGCAAAAACATTAATTTAGATATGTACTGGTCATAGACTTCTATTCCTTTTATTTTTGGTTTATTGTGTTCTATTTCTGCAAGTATTTCTATAGCCAAAACAAATAAAATAGGAGAAAGGGGGCATCCTTGTTTAGTACCTTTTGTTATATGGATAGATTCTGAGGTGAAAGGACCTAATTTAATGTAGGCAAAGGTATTAATATATATGTTTTTTAGTAATAAGATGAAGGAAGGAGGAAATTCAAATAATGCTAAAGTTTTAAATAGATATTCCCAGTTGAGGGAATCAAATGCTTTTTCTACGTCTAATCCGATAACAAGTATTTCTCTATCTTCTTTATTCACATAATCTATAAGAGTAAGTAACCTTTTAATATTATCATGTGTGTGCCTGTTATATAAAAATTCAGTTAAATCATTATTAATTGTCTTTGAAAGTGGGCTTTTCATTCTGTTAGCTAGTATTGACAGGAATGTTTTGTAATCATTATTTAGTAATGATATAGGTCTGTATGAGGTGCAAAGGTCTGATGGTTTATTATCTTTTAGAATTGGTGTTATGAGAGAGTATTTCTTTGAGGGTGGTATTTTTGCTTCTGACTGGATGTCTAGCAAAGTTTTATGAAAAAGGGAGAATACTGTTGAAGGGAAGAGTTTTTTACTTTCCATAATCATACCATCTAACCCTGGAGCTTTGTTAGATTTACTTTATTTTATCTTGTCAACAATTTATTTGTAGGATATAGGTCTAGTTTTAAGTTTTTGGGAATTTTTTTATATTGATAAGGTTTGTATCTAAGTTTATTTGGTTGGTATCTAAATCTTCTTTTTTGAAATGTTCTATATAATGGAACCAAAATGCTTCAAGGATGAATCCTATATCTGATACTTTCCCCCTTTCTTTTCATGATGTATACTACTAATGTTATTTGCTTTAGATTGTATTTTAATTCTTGTAGATAAGTTATGTAGATATCTGGGGGAGGTGGCTAATGAGTTTATTTTTAATTTTTCCAAGGCTAGACAAGTTTTGTGTGTTAGAATTTCATTATATTTTTTATTCTGGACAATTCTGATTTTTTTTAGACTTTGCTGTCAAGAGTCTGGTTTGCAAGTCTAATGATTCAGATTCCCACTCTCTAACTTTTGTTTTTGTACCAGCTAAGGGTCTTACCAAATAAATACGCTTTTAATGAGTCCCAAACCATGACTCTACTGATTTCTGTTGTATTATTAATTTCAAGAAATAACTGTAGTTCTGACAACATCCAGGGCCTGAATTCTTTAATTTTCGTGATATATGATGGAATTCTAGTTGAGAGGATTAAAGGTTTAAACTCTATTTGGAGCTTCATTATCAGAGAGTCATGATCTGAGAAGGGGCATGGAACTGTTGAGAAGTTGATGATTTTTGTTTGTAAATCTTGAACTATGAATAATTTGTCATTTCTGGCTTGTGTTCCAAATCTATGGTCTTTATGGGAAAATAATAAGGATTTATCATCTTTTACTTTAAAAGTGTCAATTAAATGAAATGAATCAATACATTTTTTTAAGGATTTTGAAATAGTTGTTATGCGAAAAAACTTCTTGGTGGTTTCAAAAGCTTCTAAGGTACAATTAAAGTCTCCTCCCAGTATAAGATTTCCTTTATAATTGTTGAAAATAAAATCTATTTTTTTTTTTTAACCATTCCTGCTCCAATTCCTGGGAACCAATATAGATTAGCTAAAGTCCATATTCTGTTATTAATTTTAATTATAACAAATGGTAGTAGACCTTCTTTGTCTTCATATTTATAAATAGCATTTTCTTCTAGAGAATTGATACTTTTTTTGTCTTTGTTCTGTAGAAGGATTGAGCTAAGACTGTATAGTCGTTATGTTTCCAAATAAAGCTATCAGTAGTCTTAAAATGTGTTTCCTGGAGAAATACTACTTGTGCCTTATTTAGATTTAAATATTTTAGTAAGTTTGATCTTTCATTTGCATTATTTAGGCCATTAGTATTTAATGATAAGAATGTTAAATCCATTTCAAGTTATTGTTGGAAGAAACTTTTTGCTTTTTTTATTTTGATTATAGTAGTTATACCATATTCTCTGATAACGTTGGATGTTATTTTTGTGTGTGTAAACTTGAGAGTGTAATTTAATGTTCTTTCTTCTTTAAATATAAGTAGGGTAAAATTTTGGTCAAGCTTTAAAAAAGTACTTCTATAAAACATTCATTCTAAAGTATCAAATACAAGTAAATATGAATTTCCCATTAAACATGGAATGAAAGTCATTCCTAATCCAGTAGATAAAGATAGATCTATTGGATTATCACTCATACCTTTAACCAACAATATCAACTGAGCTCCATATGTTAAATTATTATATGGAGAATTTTCTTAAAAGAGATATTAAATTCTATTTTATTCTATTATTCTGTTAGTAGTGTAAACAATTATTATGTTGACTTAGAAAATATCCAATATTTAGTTACCCTTAAGAGATCACAAACATGTCAGATATGTCATTTTGGAAAAATTAAATGCAACAGAGGAGCATACACTAAATAAGCCAACAACAAATAGATTATTACTAAATATAATTTGACTAAAAGGACTCTACAGGAGACAATGAGTGATTACCAATGAAATATGAATTTACTGTGGGTGTACTGTCTTCCTTTACTTTCCCACTCTTCATCTCACCAACTTCAACTTACACTTATGAAAAGACATGGCTTATCAGTGGTATCCTGACTCAAGAGTAGAGGCGCCCTACATTCTAGTTAGCAGTACGTTTACATATTTATAGATTTACAAAGCAGAGTCTAAGAATGAACTATGATCACCCTGACAATTCCCATCCTGAATAGGGCACCTCCTGCTTCAGAATGGGTAATTACATCAGATCTAGAATGAATGTGAAGGTACCTATGTGGTAATCAAGACTTACCTTAGGTAAGTATTAATCAAATAGTATTTAGAGCATCTTAGAGAGTTCTCGGGACAGTTAAAATACTCTTAAGCCTCTCCTCCCTTGACCAAAAACAGATTTCCCTTCTGTTTCTTTCCCTTGTTTTAAATAAGTACTAATAAAAGAAATTCAGCAAACATAGGTAAACAGAAATAACATTCAGTAGTCCGTCTTGTACATGACTCGCAATCCATTAAACAAGTCAGTGACTAACATCACTTTAGTAAACATTATAAAGACAAATTAGAAATAATTTCCTAGCTCTTTAAATTTTCTGATAAAGCAAAAAGTTAACAATAAGCTATTTTAACTAAAAGTATAAAGCATTTCAGTTTTTCCTTGCATGTATACATTTCTACTTATATCGTAGTGTCAATAGCTGTCTTTGAAATCTGTGCAATACTTCACTTCTTCAGATCATTCCTTTTTCAATTCAGGTGTAAGTATTTTAAGGGCACAATTAATATTTAGACTGATGTCAAAATCCAAAACAAGACAAAAAACAAAGGAAACACACAGGACACAACAGAGTAGCAATAAAATAGTGTTTTTACTCAACCATTTAGTGCTTTCATCTTCGGTAGTAAGGACTTTATCACTATACACATTACATAATGCACTTGGTTTAAATACACTGCAAATCCCTCCCATTTTTTAATTGATCAATTAACATAATTTAAAAAAACACATGCACCAAAAATACATTGTATGCTGTGAATTACAGCTCAAAAAACTTAAGTGAAATAACAAATATGCTCAAAATTTGGCGACTTTTGCCAGAGGTCCAGAGAGATGCTGCTGAAATCCAAAGCATCCACTAACAAAGTCAAAAAAATTAGTACCTTGCGAGTTTCGTTTGCTCTTTGCTGACTGTATTTTATCACTTTGCTGATTTTTACTGTATTTTTCTACACTTTAAAAAGCTGTTCTGTTGCTTTAAGTAGCTAGCACATAGCATAGACTAGATTCAGATCTACTGAATCTAGACTGTATTGTTACACTTGAGCACTATTCCAGCCATTTTACATTAGGAGGGCCCTGCCTGCACCCTTGTGTTAGAAGTGTGTAGTCTGAGCCTCATCTGAGTTGGAGATTACTGGAGGAAAGCTCACTGTTTGCTTTCCCATTCATAGTTTAGCTAAACGGTGTTTAATTTCACCTATATTTAAGTCTCAAATTTGTGCGTAGCTGTGCACAACTCATTGGGGTTCAGTGGTGCCCTGTATAGATGCAAATGCCTTGAAGGACAATTTTCTCCTCGACATCTGTTAAAGAACCCTCCCAAGCTTCCCTGCTGTATTGTGGGAAACTCAATTGCACACTTAGAAGCATTGCTGTAGTTTTCACCCCTAGCCTTCAATAGAATAACCCCCTTTGTTAATCCAAGAGCAAAATCTGATCAAACTAGCCCACTCTATAGTAGCAGTTATAGTGAAAACCTACCATAATATACAGTCCATTTCCAACCATTTCTCTGGCTGGCCTGATTGACATTGGCATCTTGAGGCAATGTAGTAATTGCCCTATGTGTACTGACAACTACTTACTCCTAAAACAAGCAAATACAGTATGTGAGAGATGTAATTACACTATGAATTTGGAATCAGTTCTGTCTCACATAAACTGTACAGCAAACAAGTTATCAGCACACACATATCACCTCTCACACAAAACAAGGTCACAACACACAAACCCACACACACAGAGCTACTCAGTAGAAGCCTACCAAAAGATCAGAGACCTCCCAAGCAAAAACTGCTTGCACACACTGCAAAGCAAATGGAATCCACTACACATAACACGCACACACCAGTGTCTCAGCAAATGAGCCCATAAGGCAAAACACCTCAAAACCAAATGTCCTGGTCATAGACGACTCCATAGTGAGACACACACACGTCCCCCTCACCAGGCTGGACAAGGAGAAGGTCAAAGTCAGCTACCTTTCAGGTGCCAAGACCCATCAAATCACGTATGAACTCAAGTCACTCAACAATTAACGTTGTGACTTTATCATAGCACATGTTGGGATGAATGACTGGCAACATACTGTACCTTTCTGGACTATATGAAGAGGGACATGACTGAACTCTCAGATTTGTCCCAGGCAGGTATGTCCCTAGCCCTAAGCAGCATTCTGCCTTCACCCAGGTTGATGTCACAAATATAGACAAAAAATGATTGACTTCAACAATTGGCTTAGCTTCTGATGTCAGTCCAGTGAGATCCAGTATCTGTCAGACTGGGAAAACATGGTTGACCGATCATGCTGCTTTGTCAGATAAGGTCTTCACCTGTCTCCTGTAGGCGTTCACATACTGGCAAAGGAGCATGCCTCCCCCATAGTGCCTTTTAGGCAATGTCAAAATAACAACATTTCCAATGTAAAAAAATCCACTCGAAACAAACTCAAGGTTATGCTGCTTAATGCTAGGAGCCTAACCAGGAAACTGCACTCCCTGAAAGTACTCCTCACCTTTGAAGATGCTGATGTCTGTGCAGTCATTGAGACACAGTCCACAGACAGCACCCCAGCCATGCAAGGCTAGAATGCCTTCCACATGTTCAGACCCCAAAAAAAGTGTGAAAGATCCAAAGGTGGAGGTGTATCCATCTTTAATAAAGCCAAATACACCTCAAGACTGGTTAAACAGTACGACACTCTTGAGCAACCAAAGTCCAACTAACTATAGGTAAAGGAACCTACCACATCATTGCTAGATATAGGTCCCCCACCATGAACCAAAAGAAGCTCACCTCCTTCCTGGACTTACTAGACTCACTCACTATACAGTCAAACACTTTGGTCGTGGGTAATTTCAACTATCCTTTCATTGACTGGGTGACATATACACACACAAACATGCTTGCCCTGAGGTTTCTGGACTTTTGTCAATACAAATGCCCTGGAACAGCAAGTCTGCTCCCCCACAAGGGGTTCAAATATCTTAGACTTAGTACTCACCAACATAGGAGGCCACTGCACACTAGGCGACCATATAAAAAGTTTCAACCCCCTGCTAACACAGCCAACAATGCTACCTATGCAGAGAAGTACACAACTGCCCTGTATAACCACCTAAACAACTGTATAGACTTGGCTGTACCTGACCAGATCAAAACCAGATCCCCCCAAAAAAACAGGCCACACTGGTGGACCTAAAGTATGAATAGGTTATATAACAAATGGAAGAAACTGATGTCTAAGAACAAGGGGAAAGTTACTCGGCAGAAGAAGAATAGCCTCCAGAGCTTGAACAACCAAATCAGACATCCTGTAAAGTCCTCTAAAGTTTGTTATGAAGCTAAATTAGCATCCCTAACTATGGATAATCATAAGCCATTATTTAGCTATGTCCAAAATCTAAAAGGCAACACCCAGCTATGTGACGAACTTGTAGTGGATGGTACCTTTCATACCGAACCTGAGGAAATTGTCAATCTGCTAGCTGGCTAATTTGTTGCAAACATCACCCGTCCCCAACAACCACACCCCAAAGCATACCATACACCAGTCCTCTACCTAGTATCTCCAAAGAGCAAGTCATATCTGTACTCTCCAAAGCCAAAAACTCGGGCTCTGTGGGACCAGATAACATCCCAGGCTACTTACTAAACAATCTAAAACAAGACTAGTGAAACCACTTGACACTCTTTAAACTCAGACTGAGTACTGGTTTTGTTCCAGCAGAGTGGAGAACAGCAACAGTGATCCTCTTGCACAAAGGGGGTCCATCAACCAACCCTGGGAACTATAGATCCATAAGCATAACCAGCCTTATCTGCATGTCAGTGGAAAGAATCATTATGGATCTCATCAACAAGGACATAGGTGACCTTCAAACTGTTGACCTTTGTTAAGGGTAGATCAAGCTTATTGAACTTGGTGGAATTCTTCAGGAATGTCTCCAAATCCCTGGATGAAGGCAAAACACTACATGCAGCCTATCTTGACTTAGCCAAGGCTTTTGACGCAATCCTCCACTCAAGCATCATTGAGACACTCTCCCAGCTTGCAATTAACCCATACATCACTAGATGGGTAGCCAACTGGCTCACTGACAGAATTCATACTGTCAAATCTGGGGATTCCACGTTTACCAGTAGACAAATGATTGGTGCCAAAGCCATGGACTAAACCTAAATGCAAAAAAAGTGCATTATCATCTACTTTGGCAAAAGTCTCTGCAAATTGCAATATTGACATCACACCTCTAAGCTCAAAGTCAGTGATGTGAGATTTGGGAATACAGGTTGATAGCAATCTAAACTTCAGTCACCATGAGTCTACAGTGGTAAGGAAATCCTTCTACTTTGCATATCTCATAAGTAATGGCATCACATCCAATACTGAGGATGTTCTAACTCCTCTGTACTGTACTCTTATTAGACCACTAATAGAGTACAATGCTCTCTTTTGCATGTACCTCACCAGACACCTGCAGCAGCTGATGAGACTACAGAGGTTTCTCACCAAGAAAATTCAGGCCCTCCAAAACATGACCTACAGGCTGCTGAGAGGCAACTTGTGCCTAGCCTACAGAGCAGTTTCTGACCCTGCCCTATTGGACACATCCACAAATCAAATGTGACAAGACTCGCTCCCTCCAGGGATCTAAACCTAGCCTGTGACATTAACAGAACATGCAGGAGAGACAGCTATATCTTTGACAGATTGCCGCTCCTCTGGAATAAATTAACAATTCACATAGGTTCATAGGTTCATAGGTTCATACTAGTCTATCTGCCCAAGGGCATTTATAAGCCTAGCCCATAGTTATTTGGCTTTCACCACCCCTTTAGTTTGAATAAAACTATGCCTATTATTTTGCTGTGCCTCTGTCAAGCAGTGACACTGAAGTAATCCCTGGGGTATATC
The DNA here is from genome assembly GCF_019279795.1 of Protopterus annectens. Classification (NCBI taxonomy): domain Eukaryota; kingdom Metazoa; phylum Chordata; order Ceratodontiformes; family Protopteridae; genus Protopterus; species Protopterus annectens. The sequence continues at coordinate 662,566,501 of NC_056749.1, read as the reverse complement.
TGCGATCCCCCATCCATTGGTCAAGATTCCTCTTGAACAAGGCCAGCGAGGTGCTCTGCCTCACATGTACCGGGATTTTATGAAATACAGCTTCTGAATAAACCTATGTCCCTCATGGACAGGGGCAGTCAGTGCTGATCATAGAATAACAGTCATCTAACCAAGGTCAGTCGGGGAACATGTGTATGACATGGCTAGACTTGTAAAGGCCTAGGGCCATTAGTCTAGTAACCTCTTATGAACCTATGTACCAACAGTATCATCCTGGATTTTATTAGGAAGACCAGAATGTGTCAAGTGTAGGGTTTAAGAACAGGAACTGTGGACACAGTTGCTGGAGGAACATAATTCCAAGGACTTGAGACACATTGAGGTATTTAAGGTGTTCAGTGTTTCTAGTAAGAAACTGTCTGATAAAGAAAAATACATTTTGAGAAAAGGGTTTCTCATTTATACCAAGATGAAGGGCTAATTTAGTGAAAACACTGAAATCTTTAACATAATTTAACAGACGCGTTAATTTGAGTTTTCATTTGAATTCACTTGATGTTAATAATACTTGTAGAGATATTTAAAAAATCGAGTTTTATAACTGCTGCAAATTCCACTGTCCAAATGTTTAGAAAAAGATTGAGAGAGAGAGATTAGAATATTTCTGTTTCTGCTTTGAACAGTTTTTCTTTTAATCTGAATTTGGATGAAAGGGCCATTTTAAGTACATTGATGTTAGATAATCTGAGGAGATTTAAGAAGTATGAGAAGGATGGGGCTATTTATGTAATGGACTCTTCAGATTATGTGAAAAATGTGTTTAATGTGTTGGTCTCAAATTCATGTTTTAGAAGTGTAGAGGGAAAAATGATATTCTGAGTGTGCGCAAGTACTTCAATGAAAATATGAATTAATTATTTCAGAAGGGCATTATTACTGACAATAGTTATAAACTTAATGTACAGCTGACCATTCTGTCTTTTTATCCATGTTTGGAATACAAAAAATCTATGTAAGAATGATTCATACCCCTTTTAGACCTATTATCAGTTTTGCAGGGGCAAAGAATGAATGTATTGCTTTGGTGGATGAGCATTTTTTGAAACAAAGTCTACAACAAATATGATCATATGTTAAGGACTCATTTAATTTTATTACTAATTTAAAAGAGGCTGAATTTGGTAATCTTCTGATGTTTTTACTTTAGACATCAAATCATCATACACGGTAATACCTCAGGATAGAGAAAGTTCTGATGTTGTGTCTTAGTAAAAAACATATTGAGTAGGAATAACTTCAGATGTTTAATTTCTTAACCTTAATTTTAGAATATTATTACTTTTTGTTTAATGAACAGATGTCCTTCTAGTCACATGTTGCAGTATCCCTAACAGTAGGGAGTTGCTGCCAGCAGCGCCATCTTCCGGCCAGTATACCAAAGTCTTGTTTCTGGAGGGTATGTGTGACGCCCCTTGTTAGGGCCATAAACTGATGTAGGGTATATAGGTGATGTCTGCACGCACCCTCCTCAGAATTTTCTTGCCACAGTGAACACCGGACTCCTGTTCGCCAGTCCTGAAAGCAGGCTGCTTTTCAGATGACTGTTAAATTTCCAGATCAGACGACCATTTCATCCTACCGATACAGATAGGTGCCCTGTTGGTTTTTTTTCATTGCCTTTGATTATTATCATCTCAGCTAGAAAGGGGAAGTGTGCTTGTGGGAGACAGTTTCCTCACAAGAGAAGTGCATTTTTTGCTTAGGCAAGGCCCACAACGATACGCTTGCCCATTTGCAAATCTTTCATTCTGAAAACACTTTGCAGCTGTCTTGCTGCACTTAAATTTTATTTAGAAAATCAGCGACTCAGACATCTTGCACTCAGTATGGAAGGTGAAGTAGGCTTGTCTGAAGAGCCACCAAGGAAGAAGGCCAAAAATGTTAGGCTGGGATCCCTTGCTGTGCCTCAGGCGTCCGAGAAGGTTCTTGAGGCTGGTGAAAGCCCGGCATCTTCCCAGACATTGGTTTCCAAGCCAGGCCTGGGAACCACTATGGAAGATGGGATGGCAGAAACCTTTAGTATGTTAACTGAGGCTACTCAGCCATCAGATCCGGATGGCAGAGGGGAACCATGACTCAATCTACTGGAGGGTCTAGCTCCTTCTATTCCACTTCTATTCTCTCTACACTGACTATTCCTTTAAAGAAAAAACAAAGTTAAACACACTGAAACCTAACCAGTTCCTGGATGGGAAGTTTTTTTTTCAGAGCCTTTTTAAAGCCTTTTCAGACCCTACAGACACAGCAGGCTGCACCAGCCCTGACTACTCGACCTACTTTATAGATTTCAGAGGAACAGTACTTCTCTTTTGAGGAATCCATTTCATATGAATCCCAGATAGATTCCCCAAAAGATTTCATCATCCCAGAGGAGGAAGACTCCATTACTCCTGAATCTCCAGGGGAAGAAATTACGTTTGGAGACACTATCTCCCTCATGAGGGAGCATTTCAAATGGCAAGCATCTGAAGTTTCTGATACCAAGAAAAGATACTTTGACCTTTTGCAAATAAAGCAACCCTCTCCTTCAGCTGTGGCTCCTTTGCTTCCTGCCTTTCAGGATGCTTTCCTGGCTGCTTCACAGTCCCCTGACTCTCAACCACCAGCTGCTAAATGCCCTGACCATTTTTACATGGTCCCTCAGGATACCCAATACCTCTTTAGGAACCCTCCAGCAGACCCAGCAGTTATTGCTGTCTCTGCTGATAAATCATCCAGGCAAGTACCTTTGCCTGCTCTTTATCCCACTGACAAAGACAGCAAATTCATGGACAGATGAGGGAAGAAAGTCTATACCTCCTCTATTCTGGCTATTAGAGCTCTCAACTACCAAACACATATGGCCAAATATGTCTTGGATACCATTTCCAAGGCCTCCACATTACTAACTGAGGCACCAGACTCTCCCATTAAAACCCAAATTAACATCGTTCTTTCCACTGCATCCCAGGTAACTAGGCACTCAATGAAGTGCAGTTATGATGCTGTGGAAGTCTCGTCTAGGTCTGCTGCATCTGGATCAGTCTTGATGTGATATTCTTGGGTGAGACTACAACCCCTGCCCATGGATGTACAAACAAAATTGTTGGATGCACCCCTGGATAATAAAGCGCTGTTTGGCCAAGCCTCAGCAGAACTCCTTAAGTCCCTTCAAGAAAAGAGTAACTAACTTCAGAATTTTAAACACCTTCTAGTGTCTCCCATACCCAGATATCACAGGAGTTATCTGTAGAAACCTTCCTTTGTTAGAAGGCAGTCAGTACACACTGCTCCACAGTCTAAAGGACATAGACAGACCAGGAAAAGCTCTACTCCATGGTTTCCTACAAGTTCTTCCACTGTGGCTTTTTGAGGCCAGTCTGACCAGTCCAGACTGCCTCCTCTGTGACCACCCTCCCTTGCACCCAAACACCCCACTTTCCCTCCGTCTAAGCCACCACCTTCCCTCCTGGTGGATTATTACATCAGAACAATGGGTTCAATCTATCATTCAGTCTGGCTACTTCATGACTTGGTGGATGATACCACCCTTCCGTGGCATACCTCAACCACCTGCAAGTCAAACCCAGGGACATCAGGAGGCATATGCACTGTACTGATTTCAGTACAACTTCTTTAGAAGAGGGGGTAGCTTTTTTTTTTTTTTTTTTTTTTTTTTTTTTTTTTAAAAAGTACGTATTTTTTCTTTTTTAAACAGTGTTGGCTCCTTTAAGGAACATTCCAGCCAGTCGGAAGTGAGCTCACATCATGTCCAGCTGGCTGTGAGTGGGAAATGTTCAGTAGTGAGTGAGTGGAAGAAGACAATCGCAAATGGATTATCGCTGCGAGCGGGAAATGTGAAGATGTAGTGAGTGGAAGGCAATCGCAAATGGATTATCGCGAACAGATTAGTGTGTGTGTGTGTCTGTGTCTGTTAGGTAGCATACCTCTCAACTGTCCAAATGTTGCAGAATGTCCAGAGTTTTGCACCATATGTTTTGTCTGTTCCTCATAAATTTTGTGATTTTCTAGAAAATCATTGAAGGCTGAAGTTGCTAAATAATGACAAACATTTGAGTTTCAGACTTCATGTCCTTTAGAAAAATTCATACTAGCACAAATCCTGTTATTCTAGCAACTTTCTCATACTAGCACAAATCCTGTTATTCTAGCAACTTTCTAAGTTCACGAGAGCATTATTTAATATCTGTCCCTGTTTATTTTAGGCTTTGTCCATATTTCTTGCACTAAGAGATAGGTAGGGGTGTGTGTGTGTGAATGAAACACCCTAGTTAGGAGTAGCAGGTGGTTAGTAGTTTACTCAAGCTCAAAACCTGTACCTTAGTTACAGAAAACAAAAGCATGAATCCTCTACCCCAACTACCATGCTGCCTTTTTCAAAGAACTGACTTTCAGGTTCATTTTCAATTCAAGGAACCGAGCTTGAGTAAATCTGTATTATATTACTGAAGAGGCATTACAGCGAATGCCTCTTCATCGACACTAAAAGAGCGAACCGTGAATTACGAGAATGGCTGTAGCTTGACTGGGGAAGGGGGTAGCAGTTTGAGAGCTGTGAGTACAAATTTGAAAATCCTAGCTACATCCCTGGTCAAACCCACCTTTTCCCTCCTATCATTCAGTAGCTTCTGCTTCAAGTTACCATAGGACATGTACCACACCAGCAAAGAAAGAGGGTTTTTTACTTCAGAATGTTTCTGGTACCAAGGAAGGACGGGTCTTGGAGGCCAAGCAGAGACTTATCCTATCTAAACCTATTTCTCAAGGTTCCCAATTTCAAAATGATTACCTTATCCCTCCTCTTACACTAATTCCAACTCAGACTTTCATGGTAGCCCTGGACTTAAAGGATGCCTACCTACACATCCCCATGCACCCACATTACAGAAAATACCTCAGATTTGCAATAGGCTCCTGCCATTTGCAATTCTTAGCCTTGCCCTTTGGACTCTCTACTGCCCCTCCCCCGAGTATTCACAAAATGCCTGGCCCCGTCATTGCCCACTGCAGGACTCAGGATATTCAGATATACCCATACCTGGATGACCTGCTCATTCTTCATCAAGACCGCCAAACCCTCCTGTTACATCTACAACAGGTAATCTCCACCCTATCTCTGTTAGGGTTCACCTTAAACCATGAAAAATTCCACCTGATCCCCTCTCAAGACCTGGTTTTCCTGGGATTCAGGATCAGAACAGACATTATGAAAGCCTTCATTCCAGATCAAAGAATCCTAGACCTTTGTCTGTATTTTCAAAGAATCCTCTCCCACTCCTCCTTGCCAGCTCGAGAGATTTTTAAGAATTTTAGGACACATGGCATCACTCATACTCATGCTGCCTCTGGCAAAACTCCATATGAGAAAAATCCAATGGGTCCTGAAAAACCTATGGAGTCAACACTCCCAGCCCCTGGACACCACCCTCCCCTTGCTTCACTGTCTGAAGAAGGAACTCCAGTGGTGGATCTCAGCTCTTTAACTCAACCAAGGGACCCACCTTCAGATACCAGCCCCCCTACAACAGGTCTCCACAGATGCCTCTGACCTGGGTTGGGAGGCAGTGCTACTTAAAAGCCAAAAACAACTCTCAGTCCAAGGCATATGGTCCAACTCGACTAAAGGACCATATCAGCATCAAAGAAATGAGGGTCTTACACTTAGCCCTGCTAAACTTCAAAACAGTCCTTCACCCAGGAACCCTGAAAGTAATCACAGAAAATATGATGGTCCTGTGATATCAACAAGCAGGGGGGAACAAAGCCCTAGCCTCTGTGCAGCCTAGCAATTTAGATCTAGAACCTAGCAGTATCTCTCCACATTAATCTGCTAGCTCTCTATATCCCTTCCACAGAGAATGTCATGGCAGATTACCTGAGCAAAACGTTAGCTCCAAGTCACGAATGGATGCTTCACAGGGAAGTTTTCCTAGACATAATCCACAGGTGGGGGTATTCCACAAGTAGACCTCTTTGCCTCTGCCCAGAACAGACAGATGCCCAAATTCTGCACAAGGATTCCACATTCACAAGCATAGAAAGTGGATGCCTTCTCCTTCTCTTGGGGGGGAATGTACCTCTATGCCTTCCCCCATTCACCCTAAATCAGAAAGTCCTTCTGAAAATACAGAGGGACAATCCAAAAGTCCTACTGGTGACCCCCTTTTGGCAAAGACAGCATTTGTTTCCTCTCTTACACCTACTAGCCAAGGGCAATCACCACAGGTTACCCGACCAAATAGACCTACTCACACAGGACATGGGGATCCTTACTACACCCTCAGGTGGGCAATCTGAGATTAACCTTATGGGTGATAGGGTTTTGATCCCCTACCGACACCTATACTCAGAGGATGTACTCAATGTTCTGCAGGAGGCCAGAAAACCTAGTACCAGGAGAAACTATGTATCCAAATGGAACAGATTCTCCTACCAGTCTCAACGGAAAAACCAAGACCCTCTAACTACCTCTATACCTATGATCTTTTCCTATTTGTGTGAGCTACTGCACTCAGGACTAACATATTCATCTGTCAAAGTGGATTTATCTGCTATCTCTGCCTGTCTGCCAGTCTCCCCTCCTCTGGCTTCCATACGGAAGGTCAAACTTTTCCTCAAGGGAGTGCTTCACATCAGTCATCCCAGGAAACCTATCCCACTCCCTTGGGATCTGAACTTTGTACTAGAATAACTTACATTGTCACCTTTGAACCAGCTCATTCAGTGTCCCTAAAGCTATGCACACTGAAATCAGTTCTACTAGTGGCCCTTACATCTTCCAGGAGGGTATGGGAGATGCAAGCCCTCATGGTTACCTCTCCTTACCTTATTTTTCACAAGAACAGAGTTGCCCTATGGACCAACCCTTCCTTCATACCGAATGTGGTTAATGAACTTTCAGTAAACCAGACCATCAACCTACCAGTTTTTTTTACCTTCAACCACAAAATTCCTCAGAAAGGACTCTCCATTCCTTGGATGTCCACAGACAGCTGAGGTACTACTTACACAAAACCAAACCCATCAGAAAATCAAATCAACTTTTCATCTCCTTCCAGAGCTCTAGGAAAGGCAGTCTCCAAGCAAACCGTTTCTTCATGGATCTTCATGGATTTCAAAATCCATTACCCTATGCTACTCTATCCATGGAAAATTCCTACAAGGACAAGTCAAACCTCGCTTTACCAGGGCAGCTGCTTTTTTTCAAATGAATTGACTACGCTTCCATCCTGGAAGCTACTACTTGGACTTCTGTCCACACCTTTACCAGACATTACAAACTGGACCTAGTCTCTAGAGCTAGGGCAGGGTTTGCCAGGTCTATCATCCAAGGGCTCATTGACCAGGGAACCCAATCCTCCACCCAAAACCATACTTTAAAAGCTCTGGTACTCTCCCTACTTTTATGAATACTGCAACATGGAAGAGAAGGACATCTAGGGTTAAGGTAAGTTCTTACACAACTATTCTTTTTCCCTGAAAGAGGTGGGGGGTAACAAAGGGGGCTGTTATGGTTCCATCTTTTGCAAATATATTTATAGCCTGCTGGAAAGAGCAGTATGTACTACAATTTAGGTTTGAAGATAAATCTTGATGGTATTTTTTTGTATGTGGAGAGGAAGAAGCAATGATTTATAGGATCACAGGAAGTTATTAGGCTACTAGCCCTAGGGCCCTCATAAGCCTAGCCAAGCTCTACCCTTATTTCTATGATCAGCACCTATTGCCCCTGTCTAAGAGAAACACAGGTGGAATCCCTGTGGTGAATTTACAGTTACCCATCCAGTCATCCAGATTGCATTTGAAGAGGGCCTATGAGCTGCTCTGTTTGACATGAAGTGGGAGTCTGTTTCAAAGGTGTAGTAACTTCTGGGAGAGCAGGTTCTATTACTGTCACATACCAGGTTAAGGTCCATAGAGCGAGTAACCCATGTACTGTTTGACTTATGGAGATGCAGAATTTTCAGTAAACCAGGGTAAGAGATTGCTTTGTGTGCAAGGCAGAGATAACCTCTGAGTATGAAATAGAATAAAGTGACAGTGATTTTAAATTATTCACATAGGACAGATGCTGAAGACCTTAAATTTTCCTTGTGAGGAACCTTTGTGGGCTCTCCAATTGCTGCAGGTGCTTAGAAAGGTAGATACCAAAAGGGGCATTGCACCCAATTACTGGTTTGATGAGGGAAGAGTATAGGGAAGTTATAACTTCTTTTTTTTCTGGAGGCATTGCCCTTACTTATGAGATGAGCCATGTAGCATGCTATTCTTACCACTGTGGAGACATGTTGGTCAAAGATAAGGTTGCTGTCAAGCTGCATGCCCAGGTCTCTCACTACTGAGTGTGTAGTTAAAGTGTTGCTATTGATGTGGAAGTTAGCTGGAACATCGTCCTCACTAAAAGGAATGATAATACATTTTTTTGCATTGAGTTTAAGGATATGACTTTGACACCATTCATTTGTTTGTGTAAGATCATCTTGTAGGATGTTGACATCATTTGGAGATTCTATGACAGCTCCCAATTTGTTGTTTGTATATATTTTTTGCATTGAGGAAGGCTGTGATATTTTTCCGGCTGAAACCGGTTTGATTTTGTTCCAATAAAGTGGATTTTTTTACACAGTATGCTGGCTCTTCTTTCACTGTATTTTTAGTGCAACAAATCTGATCAGAGAATTCAGTTTTGGACATGGAAATTTCTAAATATTGTTCAGATGGTAGATTTGACACTAGACTGTTTAGGAAGTCATGTTGTAAAATATATGTACATTATAGGAGTGGCCATCTTAGCTATATGAAATTCAACATACTTAATATTTAGGTTGTTGAAATGAGTAGACTCTCAACTATTGACAGTAAGTTTTATAATCAAAATGAGTGACCTTAATGGAGTGTGTTTAAACAGATGCTATCTAGCTATGGAAGTTAAGGACACTATTGAGCTTGTCAAGAAGGGCAGGTTTGATAAGTTTGTGCCAGTCCTATATGAAGAAAAAATGTTGGCATGAGACCACATATAGATAGTTATAAAAAAAAATAGAATGGGGTAGAATTTGTTGTTGATGTTGGGGTTATTAAACATGTTAAATTTTAAGTGTTAACCTCCTGTTGGGTAAAATGATTACAAATGAGCCACAGTGTTTCAGTGAAAGGGGACATAATATGAAAAGTTTATTGGAAAACAATAGATTATATAATGAATTAATATTAATAAAAATAAAATAATTACATATGTGGGGATTGTAAATGGTGTAAATACATAGCAGACAATCCATATATTTTAGACTCTATATATGGGCATATATGTGTTTATAAAGAAAGATATACTTGTGGGTCTGTGAATGTTGTGTATGTGGCTATCATGGAAGGCACACAAGGAAACAAGTGATCACTTTTACACTATTAAAGGGAAAGAATAATACATGTCCTACTCAAAAATGTTTGTCAGTCCAATCAGATTGAAAGATTTGTATTTTTTATTTTCTATAAGGTCCTTGTGATAAAACTGAGAGGGGGGGGGTTATGTTTAAATAATTTTAGGTAAGGAGGAGAATTGGTTGCTAATATTTTCTGTGATTGAATGAAGTGACGAGTATTAAGCCTATTATGAAGGGAAGATGGTTGAAATGAAAATAAATGTATTTAATTGTATTTAATCTAATTATATAATGATGGTGGTGGTGGTGGTGATTGATTGTTGCTTGTTGTATTTATGTACTGGGAGAATTCATAAAGGTACCACAGTGAGTACATGGCTGTGTACATGTCACTGTATTTTTTTTTGGTATTCAGCAAGCACACTTACATGGTGCTGTATGGTCCTCCAACATGAAGATGTGCAGCACCATGAAGGATTAGCACCACAACCATGTTAATGCCAATCAGGTATGCTGGGGGAGTGGCGTATGTTAGTCATGTGCTTCATCCTTGGAACCATCCCCAGGAAGTTATCTACATGGCCAAGCAATTCAAGAAAGTCCTCAGTCATGTAGATAAGCATGGTCTCCCCCACCAAGTAGCACTAGTGAACGTGGCTAAAATGCTATGTTCAACTACATGTATGTGGTAGGTAGGAAACCATTAGTCTCCTGGGCTTACTTTAAAAGTGCCATAATGACACCAATATCAAAATGGGGATTGGGGAGGTCGGCCACTGGACACCATGGAGAAAGGTGTACAGTGCCATGCCTGCACCAACAATACACTGGAGATTGGTGGGTAAGGGAATACATTAGACAGCAGTGATTACTGCATAAATTGGACCCCAAAGCACAGAGCAGTACATTGGGGATGGGGGGTTCAACCAGACACACTACAAAGTACTGCAATGGCACCAACAGTAATACAGGGACCGGGAGGTGGGAAAAATCACTCAACACCAGGCATAAGTGATGTAATGACACATACTTCAGAAGGGTAGTGGGTGGTGGGAGCACCACTAAACCACCAAGGATGACACTTTACACTGTCGGTACCATTATGGCACTTTAATTCAAATTGGTGGATGGGACGTTACACTAGACATGAGGACCTTATATATCTGTGCTGTAAAGGCACTAAAATATGATTGGGAGGAGATCAGGAGGGAAGGGACAGGTACAAGTGTGTGCATGTGTGTGACTGGAGGGGGATTCCACTGCATACATGAACAATAGATTATTGGCCTGACTTGCAGTTCTGGTAGTAACAGCAATTCAGGAAACATCCAAATTAGCTGATGATGAGATCTTACCTCATTAAAGTTAGTATGTTCCTGAATCGCAACTGGAGATGTACCGTAAGAGCCTTTCTAGAGTGAACTGTGTGGCTTGTGCTAGGAACATTAAGGTATCCCGAGATTGCATTGAATTGACTTTTCTAAAGAAGTCCTGTTTGATGTATGGGATGAAAATGCTTACAAGTTAATTTTTTTCTCCTTCTGGTTTTGTTGTGTTGGTCTACCTTTTACTGTGTCTGTATCTACACACACACACACACACACACACACACACACATATGTGTGTTTGTATATATATATATATATATATATATATCTATATATAATATATGGATCTAGGACTATTTAATGAAAGTTCAATAGCCTGAATCCAAAATAACCAAACGCACTTTAACGAAAGCGCTTTCACCGAAAAAGTACTTTCGTTAAAGTGCGTTAGAAAAAAAAACACTAAATCTTCTTTTATGCAGGAGGGCAAGCCCCCCACACACCCCTACTTTTATATTCTCACTCCGAGGTCGCACTACAGTGGGGAAAAGGGAATTCTCCCTTAACTGCACCGTAGTGCAACCGGTATAACCAGCATACATAACTGAAAGTGCTGCATCGGTGAACAGCACTTTCGGTTATGTATGTTCGATGATTTCTGCTTTTGCAGAAAGTGCCATCGGGGATCATATATATATATATATATATATATATATATATATATATATATAATGGGTATAGGAGACTGTATCGAACATAGTGTCTCAACACCTTACAGATTGACATCCAAATGTAGAGTTCACTCAGAACAACATATTCTGTGTATGGTCTGGGCATTACCCTGGAGTTGAGTAAACTGACAGCAAGTGTGTTTGCCAGGATGGCGGGCAATCCCCCCACACTCTACCCTCCCACAGGCCCCATGCTAATTATATAAACTAACTCAGAGATCACACAAACCACTGGGTTAAGGAATTATTCTCCAACCCAGAGATTATTGGCTTTGCACACCTGTTGCCCCCTTGCCTGTGTTTGTCGACTATTTAACATTGACCTATTTTGTGTCAGGACACTGTAAAATCAATACCGTGTCTAATAACTATATATATATATATATATATATATATATATATATATATATACACACACACACACATAGGGAGAGAGAGAGAGAGGCAAAGAGGTCATATTATTCAGTAAAACTTTTGCAGAGGCAAATATTTCTCATGTTTAAATTTTTAACTTTTTTTGTTTTGAAAATTGTCATAGGATTGTTTTTCTGTGACAATTTAGTTTACATTTTTGTCTGTTTTGCACTGTTTGCAACTGTATATGTTTTAGGAACTGCAAGTCTGTAGAGACAGAGTAGGATGGAATTTCCCTGTAAATATATACCTCAGGGTAGGGACCATACTGAAGTATGAGGCTGGTGGCTCTGAAGCTGACACCTGTAAGGGACCTATTTATTTGGTGTGATAACAACATGAGATTTCAGATTGAACTGGGCATGGAAGCAGTTGAGTCTTTTACAGACATGTTGGCCAGGAGCTGCAATGTCATTTGTCCCCGTTCTTAATTCAGACCTGGGTAGGGCATATTTTCTATTATACTCCAGCCTTAAACTATAATGTTCACAACATTTTCAGTTAGTGTCAGACTTCAAAGAATCACAATCTATGCAGTTACAATGGGTGATTATGTATCTATACAGACATGCACACCATGTGAATGCCTGCTGTATGAGGTGGCCCTTGCATTCCATTCAGTAAATCTAAAAATGTCTGGCTGGCCAAACATTTCATGTTAAGGCCTGATCACTGTTTGAGAATCATGCTTCTGAGAAGGCCAAAAGAAAAGTGAAGAACAGTTAAATACCCAGACAAATCTTGCTTCTGTGTTAAAGTTCTGACATGGACAAACTAGATTTTACACTGTAAATGGCCCGACGTTACACAGATACTGCCATCTCCTAAAATCAGTGGTGGTGTAGTAAAACCAAGCTACTTGCTCTGCTTTGCTTGCAGTAACACATATCTTTGGCTTACAGATACTGCAAAGTCTTATGGAAAATTCCCTTTATGTTTGGAATTGCCAGATCAGTTATAGAGCCACAGATTTTAACGTGCAATAATTTACTCAGGATGGTGTACATATGGGCTTTTATCTGTATATTGATCACTGTGATACCCCACTGGCCAAAATATTTCTTTCATGGGTGTCCGAAAAATCAGTGCTTCAAGGAATATAAATGATATATAGTCATCTGTAGTACACACAAAATATACTGTAAAATTAGGAAGTAGAGAGAACTTTTAAAGAGCTACAATAGAGAGGTAACTTCAAATCTGAGGTAAACAGTTGATGTTATGCATTTGGTTCATATTTTAGAAGTGTGGTTTATAGGTTGCTTGAAGAGTAACAGCTCAGAGACTATATATTGCTCTCTTGGACATGAATCTGAGAAAATGTAAAACTAACTTTTATTTTGCGTATGGTATCAGTGGAATAATGCATTCTACATATGAAGCATGCATTTAGTTAAAAAAGTTACTTTAACTATTGCATAATCACATAATCAGGCAATCTGACATAGCTTATAGTATTACATTAGAGATGAAGCAACCCACACATAAGTTAGGTATGATTTGTGTTAAGAGCACTTCCATATCAAATGAGTTCTTTATGTTATTATTATGGAATGACACTTCTTGTTTTTGGGCTGGGAAATTTGTATCCATTTGTTGTTTAACTGCATGGGAGGTAAGACAAGCACTCAAAAAAAACTTTGTGCACTGAGGGACTCATTATGGGCTCATCACACACAAATGAAAGCTATTTCAATGTTTAAAGGCATTTTAAATATATAAGGCTTATATTCCACAAACTACATGGCTCTGCTGTCACTATAACCCCATACAGTGATGCTTATTTTAAAAAAATCTCATTCAAATTCATAGATTTTGTTCCCTCAGTCTTGATATCATCTCTTTAACCTATTCATTTGTATTGTATTCAGAAATCACAAGAATAAAATATTGTGTTAACGTCTAACTTGATATCTTAATTGTGAGTCTTTAGATCTCACATGAATTTATTTTCACATGTTCTGGTTTATGGACCTTTTTAGCCATAACCTAGGTCACAAAGATTAATGCAAGATATATAGTCATTTTAGTGTAGCCAGCTGAACAGTATGTGTTGGGGGTGAAATTGGAAGAAGTGAGAACGTAAACACTCCATATAGTGACTGTATATCAAGACTGAAACCTGGATATAATAAACAAGAGACCTTTCTACTTATCCACTGTACTGTTAATGGGCCCTTATTCCCATCCGTATAAGAAGACAATGCATTGCTGATGAGTATCCTTTTAGACATTATAACTGTAATTTTCCATTTGGAATCATTTATCTTCATGTTTCTTTAGTTGCAGGGATATTTGTCTGACTTTCTCCATATGAAAATGTATTTTTAATGGATGCCTGTCATAATTTGGTGGCCTGAATATACATAGGTGTTTTTTCATAACTTTGGAGCCTAAAACTACAGGGAAGCATAATTCCAAAAAGTAGATGTGATTTCTCTCTATCCTGACACATGGCATCTTTGGAGACAGTTTATTTAGAAGCAGTGTGTCTAGAGGAAAAGATACAGGGGTGCAATCTACTTGCAGAAATTATTTTAAAATCTTCAGTTTTGAAATTATGATCTTTTTCAGTTTTGAAAATTGGAAATGTGTCAGGCAGACATTTTAAAAAGAAATGTTACCAAAGAAGTACAAAAAAAAAACATATAACACATTAGCCTCCAAATGATTTGCAATAATGGTACCCCAAACCCTCAGAATGCAGACACACACCCAACTCATTGTACTCGGTGCAGTACATGTGTTCATTGCATTTCATTACAGCATATTGCAGTACAGTCTGTAAACCATCACTGATGGTTTCTAAGGAATGTAATGACCTTACAGCCCCACAAATGTCTGATGTTCTGTCTCTGTCACTTTTCTTTTGATTTTCCCCACATCAGCACTGAAGTCACTACTCCTATGAAGCTGTACAGAAATTCCTTACTTTGTGGAAACCTCTGTGGTATTTTATAACATGTAAACGTAACTTTAAACAAATAGATATATTATTCAACTGCCTTGTTGAAGTCTGTCTGCAGACCGTTTTCCTCTATGCAGCTTGAAGACTTTTCTTCACTGAAGTACCCATCAGACACAAAGTTAAATGTGGTCAATATCTTCCATGCACAAATTCAAAGTTTCTCAGCTTAATGAAAAGGTAGGTAATAACACCTAAGGAATACTTAATGAATTTCCAGGTGAGAGCACATATAAAACTACAAATTGTGTGCATTTGGGTGTGCAGACATTAGAGCACCATGCTTTATACAGTGATCTAACATTTCTTTAGATAACTGTGTGCTGCAGTGACACTTGTCATATACAAAACAAAGAGATAAAGTCACCTTTAACATATAGTAATAGCAAGGATAGAGTTTCTTTTAATGACTGGAGTTGTCTGTGTTCCTAGTAACCTTTGACCTACAGTATTATCATTTTATTTATTTTCGTTTTAGTTTGTTGACCAAAACCTCTTCAGACAAAGACTCCAACAACAAAGTCAACCAATAAATAGTAAAATCAAATCACATCACATGCCTCACGCATGGTTCACACAAGCCCTGCCTCTACATAAAATATGTCACTGGGAAATTACCTTTTAGTTTGCAGTCATTAAAAAACCTTTTATGTAATCAATAAGATATACTCTATTATCTTGCTAAGCTCTTAAATTTCAGTAAACAAACTATGGAGCTTACATCATTAAGAGCTGGTTGATTATAAGCATTCAACCTTAACAGTCGTTTCCCAGTGACACATTTTATGAAGAGATGGTTTTGTGTGTACCATGTGTGAGGCATGTGATTTGATTTTACTATTTATTGGTTGAC
>NC_056749.1:662475779-662545779 GCF_019279795.1 Protopterus annectens | reverse complement strand
AGCATAATTCCAAAAAGTAGATGTGATTTCTCTCTATCCTGACACATGGCATCTTTGGAGACAGTTTATTTAGAAGCAGTGTGTCTAGAGGAAAAGGTACAGGGGTGCAGTCTACTTGCAGAAATTATTTTAAAATCTTCAGTTTTGAAATTATGATCTTTTTCAGTTTTGAAAATTGGAAATGTGTCAGGCAGACATTTTAAAAAGAAATGTTACCAAAGAAGTACAAAAAAAACATATAACACATTAGCCTCCAAATGATTTGCAATAATGGTACCCCAAACCCTCAGAATGCAGACACAAACCCAACTCACTGTACTCTGTGCAGTACATGTGTTCATTGCATTTCATTACAGCATATTGCAGTACAGTCTGTAAACCATCACTGATGGTTTCTAAGGAATGTAATGACCTTACAGCCCCACAAATGTCTGATGTTCTGTCTCTGTCACTTTTCTTTTGATTTTCCCCACATCAGCACTGAAGTCACTACTCCTATGAAGCTGTACAGAAATTCCTTACTTTGTGGAAACCTCTGTGGTATTTTATAACATGTAAACGTAACTTTAAACAAATAGATATATTATTCAACTGCCTTGTTGAAGTCTGTCTGCAGACCGTTTTCCTCTATGCAGCTTGAAGACTTTTCTTCACTGAAGTACCCATCAGACACAAAGTTAAATGTGGTCAATATCTTCCATGCACAAATTCAAAGTTTCTCAGCTTAATGAAAAGGTAGGTAATAACACCTAAGGAATACTTAATGAATTTCCAGGTGAGAGCACATATAAAACTACAAATTGTGTGCATTTGGGTGTGCAGACATTAGAGCACCATGCTTTATACAGTGATCTAACATTTCTTTAGATAACTGTGTGGTGCAGTGACACTTGTCATATACAAAACAAAGAGATAAAGTCACCTTTAACATATAGTAATAGCAAGGATAGAGTTTCTTTTAATGACTGGAGTTGCCTGTGTTCCTAGTAACCTTTGACCTACAGTATTATCATTTTATTTATTTTCGTTTTAGTTTGTTGACCAAAACCTCTTCAGACAAAGACTCCAACAACAAAGTCAACCAATAAATAGTAAAATCAAATCACATCACATGCCTCACGCATGGTTCACACAAGCCCTGCCTCTTCATAAAATATGTCACTGGGAAATTACCTTTTAGTTTGCAGTCATTAAAAAACCTTTTATGTAATCAATAAGATATACTCTATTATCTTGCTAAACTCTTAAATTTCAGTAAACAAACTATGGAGCTTACATCATTAAGAGCTGGTTGATTATAAGCATTCAACCTTAACAGTCGTTTCCCAGTGACACATTTTATGAAGAGATGGTTTTGTGTGTACCATGTGTGAGGCATGTGATTTGATTTTACTATTTATTGGTTGACTTTGTTTGAGTCTTTGTCCGAAGAAATTTTGGTCAACGAACTAAAACAAAAGTGCTAACTTAAATAAATTGTGTTTTGCTAACATCCTTGCCATTGCTTTTCAGTATTATTGTTGGATATATCAGTTTGTGTTTTGTGCGTGTTTGGGAACAGCATGGCAACAGGGGTTATCTTTAACACACCTTCGCTATTTTCTTGCGATACAAATGCATCTGTTGACATTATGAAATTGACTTCATTAGTCAGTACACTTAGAAAGTGTATGATTTAGCAGCCATCATTGGCAGTACTGTTAAATAGAGCAAAAAAACCTATCATGGTCCTGAATAGGAATGGTGACAATATACACACCTCACCTCTTGGGAAAATCTGAATGTGACCACTAATGGGAACGTGAGTAATATTCAAGATCGAAATTGTCCTAATGTGAATTCCAATGTGGTGAACTCTAGTGTAGCGAATGCTAATGGGACTCTTGAGGTTCTGATGTTAAAAGACTGGTTGCAACAACCTCTTGACCTACATACCAGTACTTTTGACAACAGAGATACTTTAAGTTCTCTTGTTGAGAGACATAACATCATGGATAATTTGAAAATGTTGGACTATAAGTCTTTCAAATTAAAAAAAAACTCCAATTGGAAATTGTGTATTTGAAAGAATGCCTCCATTGGCAACAGTTGCCTAAACGGCTAAGATCTTGACATTACCCTACTGGATTAATTTGTGATTCCTTATTCCATCATGACTTAATCAAATTATTTGATAAATAAGGGCTTGAGCTTATTGAATTATTTATTAAACACTGTCAAATCATGGTAGATTCATTGAGTAAGGAGATTGACACTTTGGATAGTTTCATCAAAAATGATGAATTTCTGTGCTACAAGTTTGAATATGGGCATGTGTTCTTCAGTATTGACGGACACATGAATAAATTAAAAAGCAACTAAATTAAGAAAGATTGAGAACGACAATGCAGACTACCTAAAAGGTGTAGCTTATCCAAAGCCACCACCCTCACAGTGGAACAATGAGACTGGGTCAGGGGCAAAGGAGAGGGAGGGAATTACACCGGGGATGGATGACTTTAACAACGTCAGATGTAATTATTCTAACATCATGAGTAATCCAAGTGAGGACGGAGATAATGGCCCTTGTCATAGCGACTGCATCAGGAACCAGAATAACATTAATATGGATGTACAAAATTAGTGTCTAGACCAGAATATTGCTCAAAATCTTTTCACAGAGAGGGTACGTGGTTATCAGACCAACAAGATGAACAGAAATCAGGGGATGAATCGCCAAAGACGTGGGTAATCGAGGAGATAGTACTTTATCAAGAGAATGGCATGGATATTAATAGTGCAGGTGAGATGACAAGCACATGTACTGTCATTATAAACACTTCAGGAATCTTTAACATCTTTAATTACTCCAGTTTTAGAGTTGACACCCACCTTGGTAAATTTTCTAAAGAAGTCCTGTTTGATGTATGGGATGAAAGTGCTTACAAGTAAATTTTTTTCTCCTTCTGGTTTTGTTGTGTTGGTCTACCTTTTACTGTGTGTGTATCTACACACACACGCACACACACACATATGTGTGTTTGTATATATATATATATATATATATAATTATGGATCTAGGACTATTGAATGAAAGTTCAATAGCCTGAATCCAAAATAACCAAACGCACTTTAACGATAGTGCTTTCACCGAAAAAGTACTTTTGTTAAAGTGCGTTAGAAAAAAAAAACACTAAATCTTCTTTTATGCAGGAGGGCAAGCCCCCCACACACCCCTACTTTTATATTCTCACTCCGAGGTCGCACTACAGTGGGGAAAAGGGAATTCTCCCTTAACTGCACCGTAGTGCAACCGGTATAACCAGCATATATAACTGAAAGTGCTGCTGCGGTGAACAGCACTTTCGGTTATATATGTTCGATGATTTCTGCTTTTGCAGAAAGTACCATCGGGGATCATATATATATATATATATATATATATATATATATATATATATATATATATATATATATATATACAATGTAGATTCTCTGTATGGTCTGGGCATTACCCTGGAGTTCAGTAACCTGACAGCAAGTGTGTTTGCCAGGATGGCGGGCAATCCCCCCACACTCTACCCTCCCACAGGCCCCATGATAATTATATAAACTAACTCAGAGATCACACAAACCACTGGGTTAAGGATTTATTCTCCAACTCAGAGATTATTGGCTTTGCACACCTGTTGCCCCCTTGCCTGTGTTTGTCGACTATTTAACATTGACCTATTTTGTGTCAGGACACTGTAAAATCAATACAGTGTCTAATAACTATATATATATATATATATATATATATATATATATATATATATATATATATATATATATATATATATATATATATATATATATATATATATATATACACACACATAGGGAGAGAGAGAGAGGCAAAGAGGTCATATTATTCAGTAAAACTTTTGCAGAGGCAAATACACTGAAGTGACAATTTCTCATGTTTAAATTTTTAACTTTTTTTGTTTTGAAAATTGTCATAGGATTCTTTTTCTGTGACAATTTAGTTTACATTTTTGTCTGTTTTGCACTGTTTGCAACTGTATATGTTTTAGGAACTACAAGTCTGTAGACACAGAGTAGGATGGAATTTCCCTGTAAATATATACCTCAGGGTAGGGACCATACTGAAGTATGAGGCTGGTGGCTCTGAAGCTGACACCTGTAAGGGACATATTTATTTGGTGTGATAACAACATGAGATTTCAGATTGAACTGGGCATGGAAGCAGTTGAGTCTTTTACAGACATGTTGGCCTGGAGCTGCAATGCCATTTGTCCCCCTTCTTAATTCAGACCTGGGTAGGGCATGTTTTCAATTATACTCCAGCCTTAAACTATAATGTTCACAACATTTTCAGTTAGTGTCAGACTTCAAAGAATCACAATCCATGCAGTTACAATGGGTGATCATGTATCTATACAGACATGCACACCATGTGAATGCCTGCTGTGAGGTGACCCTTGCATTCCAGTCAGTAAATCTAAAAATGTCTGGCTGGCCAAACATTTCATGTTAAGGCCTGATCACTGTTTGAGAATCATGCTTCTGAGAAGGCCAAAAGAAAAGTGAAGAACAGTTAAATACCCAGACAAATCTTGCTTCTGCGTTAAAGTTCTGACATGGACAAACTAGATTTTACACTGTAAATGGCCCGACGTTACACAGATACTGCCATCTCCTAAAATCAGTGGTGGTGTAGTAAAACCAAGCTACTTGCTCTGCTTTGCTTGCAGTAACACATATCTTTGGCTTACAGATACTGCAAAGTCTTATGGAAAATTCCCTTTATGTTTGGAATTGCCAGATGAGTTATAGAGCCACAGATTTTAACGTGCAATAATTTACTCAGGATGGTGTACATATGGGCTTTTATCTGTATATTGATCACTGTGATACCCCACTGGCCAAAATATTTTTTTCATGGGTGTCCGAAAAATCAGTGCTTCAAGGAATATAAATGATATATATAGTCATCTGTAGTACACACAAAATATACTGTAAAATTAGGAAGTAGAGAGAACTTTTAAAGAGCTACAATAGAGAGGTAACTTCAAATCTGAGGTAAACAGTTGATGTTATGCATTTGGTTCATATTTTAGAAGTGTGGTTTATAGGTTGCTTGAAGAGTAACAGCTCAGAGACTATATATTGCTCTCTTGGACATGAATCTGAGAAAATGTAAAACTAACTTTTATTTTGCGTATGGTATCAGTGGAATAATGCATTCTACATATGAAGCATGCATTTAGTTAAAAAAGTTACTTTAACTATTGCATAATCACATAATCAGGCAATCTGACATAGCTTATAGTATTACATTAGAGATGAAGCAACCCACACATAAGTTAGGTATGATTTGTGTTAAGAGCACTTCCATATCAAATGAGTTCTTTATGTTATTATTATGGAATGACACGTCTTGTTTTTGGGCTGGGAAATTTGTATCCATTTGTTGTTTAACTGCATGGGAGGTAAGTCAAGCACTCAGAAAAACTTTGTGCACTGAGGGACTCATTATGGGCTCATCACACACAAATGAAAGCTATTTCAATGTTTAAAGGCATTTTAAATAAATAAGGCTTATATTCCACAAACTACACAGCTCTGCTGTCACCATAACCCCATACAGTTATGCTTATTTTAAAAAAATCTCATTCAGATTCATAGATTTTGTTCCCTCAGTCTTGATATCATCTCTTTAACCTATTCATTTGTATTGTATTCAGAAATCACAAGAATAAAATATTGTGTTAACGTCTAACTTGATACCTTAATTGTGAGTCTTTAGATCTCACATGAATTAATTTCCACATGTTGTGGTTTATGGACCATTTTAGCCATAACCTAGGTCACAAAGATTAATGCAAGATATATAGACATTTTAGTGTAGCCAGCTGAACAGTATGTGTTGGGGGTGAAATTGGAAGAAGTGAGAACATAAGCACTCCATATAGTGACTGTATATCAAGACTGAAACCTGGATATAATAAACAAAAGACCTTTCTACTTATCCACTGTACTGATAATGGGCCCTTATTCCCATCCGTATAAGAAGACAATGCATTGCTGATGAGTATCCTTTTAGACATTATAACTGTAATTTTGCAGTTGGAATCATATTTATCTTCATGTTTCTTTAGTTGCAGTGATATTTGTCTGACTTTCTCCATATGAAAATGTATTTTTAATGGATGCCTGTCATAATTCGGTGGCCTGAATGTACATAGGTGTTTTTTCATAACTTTGGAGCCTGAAACTACAGGGAAGCATAATTCCAAAAAGTAGATGTTATTTCTTTCTGTCCTGACACATGGCATCTTTGGAGACAGTTTATTTAGAAGCAGTGTGTCTAGAGGAAAAGGTACAGGGGTGCAAGCTACTTGCAATAATTATTTTAAAATCTTCAGTTTTGAAATTATGATCTTTTTCAGTTTTGAAAATTGGAAATGTGTCAGGCAGACATTTTAAAAAGAAATGTTACCAAAGAAGTACAAAAAAAAACGTATAACACATTAGCCTCCAAATGATTTGCAATAATGGTACCCCAAACCCTCAGACTGCAGACACACACCCAACTCATTGTACTCGGTGCAGTACATGTGTTCATTGCATTTCATTACAGCATATTGCAGTACAGTCTGTAAACCATCACTGATGGTTTCTAAGGAATGTAATGACCTTACAGCCCCACAAATGTCTGATGTTCTGCCTCTGTAACTTTTCTTTTGATTTTCCCCACATCAGCACTGAAGTCACTACTCCTATGAAGCTATACAGAAATTCCTTACTTTGTGGATACCTCTGTGGTATTTTATAACATGTAAATGTAACTTTAAACAAATAGGTATATTATTCAACTGCCTTGTTGAAGTCTGTCTGCAGACCGTTTTCCTCTATGCAGCTTGAAGACTTTTCTTCACTGAAGTACCCATCAGACACAAAGTTAAATGTGGTCAATATCTTCCATGCACAAATTCAAAGTTTCTCAGCTTAAATGAAAAGGTAGGTAATGATCCCCAAGGAATACTTAATGAATTTCCAGGTGAGAGCACACATAAAACTACAAATTATGTGCATTTGGGTGTGCAGACATTAGAGCACCATGCTTTATACAGTGATCTTACATTTCTTTAGATAAATGTGTGGTGCAGTGACACTTGTCATATACAAAACAAAGAGATAAAGTCACCTTTAACATATAGTAATAGCAAGGATAGAGTTTCTTTTAATGACTGGAGTTGTCTGTGTTCCTAGTAACCTTTCTACAGTTTGACCTACAGTATTATAATTTTATTTATTTTCGTTTTAGTTTGTTAACCAAAACCTCTTCAGACAAAGACTCCAACAACAAAGTCAACCAATAAATAGTAAAATCAAATCACATCACATGACTCACACATGATTCACACAAGCCCTGCCTCTTCATAAAATATGTCACTGGGAAATTACCTTTTAGTTTGCAGTCATTAAAAAACCTTCTATGTAATCAATAAGATATACTCTATTATCTTGCTAAGCTCTTAAATTTCAGTAAACAAACTTTGGAGCTTACATCATTAAGAGCTGGTTGATTATAAGCATTCAACCTTAACAGTCGTTTTCCCAGTGACACATTTTATGAAGAGATGGTTTTGTGTGAACCATGTGTGAGGCATGTGATTTGATTTTACTATTTATTGGTTGACTTTGAGTCTTTGTCTGAAGAAATTTTGGTCAACGAACTAAAACAAAAGTGCTAACTTAAATAAATTGTTTTGCTAACATCCTTGCCATTGCTTTTCAGTATTATTGTTGGATATATCAGTTTGTGTTTTGTGCGTGTTTGGGAACAGCATGGCAATAGGGATTAGCTTTAACACACCTTCGCTATTTTCTTGCGATACAAATGCATCTGGTGACATTATGAAATTGTCTTCATTAGTCAGTACACTTAGAAAGTGTATGATTTAGCAGCCATCATTGGCAGTACTGTTAAATAGA
This sequence comes from Protopterus annectens, assembly GCF_019279795.1. Classification (NCBI taxonomy): domain Eukaryota; kingdom Metazoa; phylum Chordata; order Ceratodontiformes; family Protopteridae; genus Protopterus; species Protopterus annectens. The sequence continues at coordinate 662,537,796 of NC_056749.1, read as the reverse complement.
GCAAAAAAACCTATCATGGTCCTGAATAGGAATGGCGACATTATACACACCTCACCTCTTGGGAAAATCTGAATGTGACCACTAATGGGAACGTGTGTAATATTCAAGATCGGAATTGTCCTAATGTGAATTCCAATGTCCAAACTGATGGAAGTACCAAGAAAATGATAAGATAATAATCCACTTGCACTTAACGCAATTTTATTAGAAAAGCTTTCAGCGTTTTCGCTACTATAAACACAGTAGCTTCATCAGAGAGGTAATAATCTTAAAGCATTATTAGAGAAACATAAAAGTAACGATGTATTTTCAAAACAGAAAGGTAGCTTTATGTGTGGACATTGTAATTGGTGTAAATGTGTAAAGATAGGAAAAACTTTCCAAATAAGGGGAAGGAAGTACAACATTTACCACAAAATAAACTGTGACACCAGATCTATAGTTTACTTAGCTACTTGTGATTGCTGTCTGGCTTATTATGTCGGCAAAACAGATCAAAAGTTCAAAGAAAGAATTTATCAACACATGTATGCCATTAGGAAAAGTAAAACTGAAAATGCCCTAGCAAAACATGTTAACAACAACGCAGGGCACAACTTTCACTTTATTGCAATTGATCATGTCCCACATAATATTAGAGGTGGCCCAGTAGCATTAATTTTAGAAACCAGGGAACTTGAATGGCAAATTAAATTGGAGGCTTTTCAATACCCTGGCTTAAATGAGAATTGTAATATTTCGTGCATTTTGAAACTCAAACGTTATTTGAGATGATTTTATATATTTTTTTTTTATTACACTTTGACTTTAATACTCAAATGTATAATTATTATTTATCATTTAACAATTTATTGTTAATTACATTTTGGTAACTTGGTCATTGATTTCTTCTATAACACAACCTACCATACTAGTTAGGTATAATAACATTAAGCATCCTTAGTACAGGTTAGCTTATAAACAACCCCTTTTTTCGGGGACTCTATTAGTTTGGTATAGTTGTTTTATACTACTTGGCATTGGTATAATCTATATACCTTTAAGATTTGTACAGTTTTCTGTTTTTTGGAATATTTATTAGTAGAGTGGTCTTGATTTTGTTTTCAGTAAGTTTTATCTCTTTAAGGTACAATGGAAGTGACGCACCTTGGTTGTGACATCACTCCACTAACATTTTAAATTTTGAATTTTGGCGCCATAGTGTATAAACTCTGATGAAGCTACTGTGTTTATAGTAGCGAAAACGCTGAAAGCTTTTCTAATAAAATTGCGTTAAGTGCAAGTGGATTATTATCTTATCATTTTCTTGGTACTTCCATCAGCTTGGACACTCGTTTTTTACGTTCTTTACTGGTTTTGGCTTGTTTCTAAAGTTTGTGAATTCCAATGTGGTGAACTCTAGTGTAGTGAATGCTAATGGGACTCCTGAGGTTCTGATGTTAAAAGACTGGTTGCAACAACCTCTTGACCGACATACCAGTACTTTTGACAACAGAGATAATTTAAGTTCTCTTGTTGAGAGACATAACATCACGGATAATTTGAAAATGTTGGACTATAAGTCTTTCAAATTAAAAAAAACTCCAGCTGGAAATGATGTATTTTAAAGAATGCCTCCATTGGCAACAGGTGCCTAAACAGCTAAGATCTTGGCATTACCCTACTGGGTTAATTTGTGATTCCTTATTCCATCATGACTTAATCAAATTATTTGATAAGCAAGGGCTTGAGCTTATTGAATTATTTATTAAACACTGCCAAATCATGGTAGATTCATTGAGTAAGATCGACACTTTGGATAGTTTCATCAAAAATGATGATGAATTTCTGTGCTACAAGTTTGAATATGGCATGTGTTCTTCAGTACTGACGGACACATGAATAAATTAAAAGCAACTAAGTTAAGAAAGACTGAGAATGACAATGCAGACTACCTAAAAGGTGTAGCTTATCCAAAGCCACCACCCTCACAACAGTGGAACAATGAGATTGGGTCAGAAGCAAAGGAAAGGAAGGGAATTACACCGGGGATGAATGACTTTAACAACGTCAGATGTAATTATGCAAACATCGTGAGTAATCCAAGTGAGGACGGAGATAATGGCCCTTGTCATAGCGACTGCATCAGGAACCAGAATAACATTAATAGGGATGTACAAAATTAGTGTCTAGACCAGAATATTGCTCAAAATCTTTTCACGGAGAGGGTACGTGGTTATCAGACCAACAAGATGAACAGAAATCAGAGGAGGAATCGCCAAAGACGTGGGTAACCGAGGAGATAGTACTTTATGAAGAGAATGGCATGGATATTAATAGTGCAGGTGAGATGACAAGCACATGTACTGTCATTATAAACACTTCAGGAATCTTTAACATCTTTAATTACTCCAGTTTTAGAGTTGACACCCCCCTTAGTGAATTTCTTGCTTAGGGGTATGACTTTTGTACCTTCTCAGTGTGGAGATATTGCTAGAACTTTAATAGGCCTTAAAATATTTATACATAAACTGAATTCAAGTTTATTATTTAAAAAAGAATGTAATATGGTTGAATATAAGGTGGCTAGTGTATATAATCCACCACTGAATCCTGTATTAGCAGTGTTCAAACATGTTTGTGAACTTGACATTAGATGTGAACTAGTGTTATTAACTTCAATAAGGAAGAATGGGAATCTTTAGAAGGTTTGAAAACCTGTGAGGTGTGAGTGATGAAACCCGATAAAGGGGGAGGACTGGTATTTATGGACTATGACAACTATAATAAACGCACGTATAAAATGTTGAATTCTGATAATTATGCAAGAGTTTCCCTGAATGAGGTAAATAAGGCTTATCAGAGGATTAAGATTTATTTGAATGATTTGTTTATAGAAGCTCACATCAATGTTAAGCTGTTCATTTATCTGTCAATGCCAGCCCTTCAAGTTCCTATGATATTTGGAATGCCTAAAATTCACAAGGGAATAAAACGCCATCCAGGAGCTCACAACCACAGCAAAGACAGCAACGAAAAGAGCATAAACGCCAATAGAATCCACTGCGTTTTCGTTTTGGAAACTTCTTCCGATGAAACACAACACATACTGAAGTTTCATATTGCTCTTAAATACTCACTAAATCAAGATTCAATACATAATTAATTAACTAATTAACCAATTAATAATGCCAAAACCATATATGGATTTCCTGTATAGGGCTTCATTTACTCCTTCCTTTTAGTAAAAACTTCACTTAATAAAGACTTGAAATATTTAAAAACCGTATAAATATACAGATATTCATGGCAAAGTTAAAAAATGTTAAAAACAATACATCGAACACTCATTATAGCAATTTAAAAACAGTAATTGTAAATACCATTAAGCAAAAACCACAACGTAGTTCTTAAACCAATAGTGCCATCTAAGGGGCATACTATGTGTTGCTACCTAAAAAATAATTCATTATGTGGACCTTAATTTTTAAATGTTTAATAATTTTTAACGTACAAATTTTTCCCATTAAATGAAGTTAGGAAGAAAATTGCAAGGAATATTGTAACAGATAGACAAGATATGATCACTAACGTTCGAGCTGTTAGTCCCCACTGAGGGAGCCCACAGTATTCATTGTTAAAGTTTGGCAGCTCTCATCTTTAAGACTGGGGCTATAGAAATAGTCTCATTTAACCCAGGGAATTTATTACCTTCTAGATCCAGTTGCCATAACAGTTCTTTATATTCGATCGAAGTTTCCCAAGGGCCACCCCTCGGGTCAAAGTCTACCACTTCTAACACAAAAAAAGTGTAAGAAGCTCCATCACAATTTATTGTGTGCCTATACAAGGCATTATTACCATTTTGGTTTTTGATATCATAACAATGTTCGTAAATCCTATTCCTTAACTTCCTCTCGGATTTACCAACATAAAATGCTTCACATTTTATACATGTGGCTAAGTAGACTATACCCTTCGTTTGACAATTGGCAAACTGTTTACTGGGGATCAGGATATCCCTACTCTTAAGGTAAACTAAGTCCTTAGGTGCTACAAAGGAACACTGGTTGCATCTACCACATTTAAAGGTGCCAACCCTACCTTCCCTGATACTCCCACTTGGTTTTTTCCTGTCTAGAACATTTTTAATATTTTTCCCTTTTCTAAAGGTACATTTAAATGGTTTATTGAAAACACATTTTAAGTCCGAGAGTTCGCCAAAATTTTTCCATTCATTCTCTACAATCTTCCTAATTTTATATGCTTCTCCACAAAAATCCATCACGAAATTCCCACTTTCATTGCTAATTTCTTTATTATATTCTGGCTGCCAATTCATTTCACCTAATATGGGCTTATATTTATTGGTTCTTCCTACCTTAACTTCATTCTCAATTTCTTTTATTAAGTGGGAGGGGTAACCTCTAGCTAAGAACATCTTCATCAAGGTCTTACATTCTATCTCGAAGTCTTCTTCTCTGGAGGACATACGGCTCCCCCTCACATATTGGCCCTTTACAATACCTTTCTTTTGATAGTATGGATGTGCGCTATCAAAAGCCAAGAACGAGTTTGAATAAGTTTGTTTTCTAAACACTTTAGAATAAAAATTCTCCTTTCCCTTACCTATGAAAATGTCAAGGTATCTTAAACAACTTGTGTCCTTCACATAAGTGAATTTCAAAAAAGAGGTGGACTGGCTTAAATATTCATAGAATGCTGTAAATTCTGTATCGGTTCCTACCCATAGGAAACACATATCATCTAGGTATCTTTTATCTGTATATTTATACGGTTTTTAAATATTTCAAGTCTTTATTAAGTGAAGTTTTTACTAAAAGGAAGGAGTAAATGAAGCCCTATACAGGAAATCCATATATGGTTTTGGCATTATTAATTGGTTAATTAGTTAATTAATTACTCAATTATGTGTTGAATCTTGATTTAGTGAGTATTTAAGAGCAATATGAAACTTCAGTATGTGTTCTGTTTCATCGGAAGAAGTTTCCAAAACGAAAACGCAGTGGATTCTATTGGCGTTTATGCTCTTTTCGTTGCTGTCTTTGCTGTGGTTGTGAGCTCCTGGATGGCGTTTTATTCCCTTGTGGTGGATTATTAAAGCATTTTTAAAAAAGGAAGAACAAAGGCTGCCTTATTTCCTCTACAAGTATATATTTTTTCTGGTGAAGTACTGTGTTTTATACTTGTCTCCTTTTTTGCTGTTTGTAAAATTCACAAGGACCTACAACCCCTCCCCCCCATCCTATAGTTGATGGTAGGAATTCTATTATGTATGGCATGGCCAAACACTTAGATAATTTGTTAAAAAGATTTGTGGAACAGGAAGAGCAAATATGCAACTATTCTTGGTCCTTTTTAGAGAATATCAATAATTTGAGTTTTAATGAGAACTTTAACTTCTTAATTGATGTCACAGACCTTTATACAGTCATTCCCCATGATATAGGTATTGAGTGATATAATAAAAAGAAAAGGGGCAAATAATTCTGAGATTTTCTTAGTTCAACAATTATTAGACATTATTCTTTCTAATAGTTTTTTTTGTTCAATGGTAATTATTTCGTACCAAAAAAGAGGGTGGCCATGGGCTCACCCTGCGGGGCGAGCTTTGCCAGTTTGGTTATGGCATACTGGGAACAGGAGTTTGTTTTCAGAAATAACCCTTTTGGAGGGTTTATACATTATTACACACATTATTTGGATGATATTTGTATTATATTAAAAGGTGATTTCGAACAGATAGCAGGGCTCCATTATTTTAATAGCACTACTCAGTTCCTGATATTTACCCATGCCTATCATACTAACTGTATCCCCTATTTAGATGTAGACCTGTACAAAGACAGAGTGAATAAAAGATATAAAGCTAAAATCTACAGGAAAGAGACATATTCATACTCTTTCTTGCATTTTTCTAGTGCCCACCCAATTTATCAGAAAAGGTCAGCAGTAAAAGACCAATTGGTAAGAGCTGCAAGAATAGTCACTGATGAAGTAGATTTCCAAATCGAATGTGATTTGTTGAGAAATATGTTTCTGAAGCGTGGGTACCCAGTTAATTTACTGAATGACTTAGTATAGGAAGTTCAACGTAAGAGAGCCATTGGCTATTTTAAGGCTATTTTAACCCATATGGACACAGCGATTATGGATGTAGAACAAGTGGGCAATCAGAATATTGTAGAATCCCAAACAAATGATAATTTGACATTTATTACCCCTTTAAGTATGGATTCCTTTAACATCAAGCAAATTATAATAAAAAATTGGAGTTTGATTACAGCAGATGAAGATATAGTACACATTGTGGAAGTGAGACCTAGATTCATCTTTAAAAGAGGCCAGAGCTTAAAAAGTCCACTTGAATGTAGTAAGAAAGTGAAGACAAGGAATTTGGGGATGTATAGATGTGAAGCATGCCCCTATTGTAAATATATAGACGTAGGGAGCTTTTTTACTTTCCGGGGAAGCAAATTTAAATGTAAAGGCAGGTACAATTGTAATTCTAAGAGTATCAACTACCTTGCAAATTGTAAATCCTGCCCATGTTTTTATACTGGGAAGACCAACTGCAAATTAAAGGAATGACTCTATGAACATCTATCCTCTTCTTCTTTCGGCTTTTTCCCGGTTAGGGGTCGCCACAGCGGATCACCTGTCCGCTCATGATTGGCAGTGGAGTTTTACGGTGTCGAATTGCCAGCCCAGCGCCCAACCTTCCACAGAAGGCACACACATGCACGCACTCACACCTAGGGCCAATTTAGAGTGTCCAGTCCACCTACAGCATGTCTTTAGTATTATAAAAAGGAAAACGGAGAATGCTTTAGCAAAACATGTATCGATTTATCCAGAGCATAGTTTTGTATTTAAAATAATAGACCATGTGGATTATGAAATAAGGGGAGGACAAATGTCTTTAAAATCTGAACAGCAGGAATTGGTTTGGCAGTTAAGGTTGCATGCTTATAATCAACCAGGTCTTAATGATGTAAGCTGCATATTTTGTCTACTGAAATTGAAGAGCTTAGCAAGATAATAAAGTATATCTTATTGATTATACAAAAAGTTATTTAATGTTTTTTAATGATTGCAAACTAAAAAGTAATTTCCCAGTGGCATATTTAATGAAGAGGTGGGGCTTGTGTAAACCATGTCTGAGGCATGTGATGTGATTTGATTTTATTATTTATTGGTTGACTTTGTTAGAGTCTTTGAAGAAGGTTTGGTCAGCGAACTAAAACGAAAGCGCTAACATAATTAAATTGTGTTTTGTTAACATCCTTGCCATTGCTGTTTACTTTTCAGTAGTCTTGTTGGATTTATCAGTTTGTGTTTTGTGATCATTTTATTTATGCACATTGCAGTTGTCTTTACTTGTTTCATATGGAGGCTGTATGAATACAAAAATTAAAGCATTTACAATGCATTACCACCTTTCTACTTCTTACATCCTCACTTCTTCTTGAATTTGTTGTGAAATAATTATGTTAGTGCCTGGAAGTTTAAGTAGTCCATAGGATATTAAAATGCAACAATATAATTGGACTGAATTTTATGCTGAAAGTATATGTCTGCAACAGCAATAATGTTTCATGCATTTATTCCATACCACCACCATGACCATCTGTTATTTTGTGATAAATTTAGCTCATTAAATCCTGTCTAAAATATGTTCTCCATTCCAAAAGCTCATTGCATCATCTCTGTACTAGGTAAAATGTTAAATCAACAGATGATGTCCCAGTTTCATTTACAGTCAGAAATAGCCGAGGTCAAACATATGTGGCATTAAACACACCTTTATTTATAATTTATTTCAAGAACCTGCAGCCCACAAAATGTCACATTACGTTTTACAGCTAATGTGCTCCAATGAATGATGAGTTAGCATCTTAGTGTATTATATACATAAAATTGCTTATTTAGATGTGCACAGCTTAATATTTTTTGTAAATGGCTCGTTTCTTAAAGAAACGGTGAATATTATTCATACTTTGTAGTTTAACTACATTATGTAATCATGTAGATGATGTAAGTAGTACTACAAATGCTTAGGCCTAGTCAGTATATCAAGTTATGGCTTGGCTATCTCTCAAACAATGACTGGGGATCTGGGGCTTGGTGTGCAGGGAAACTGAGTGAATAGCTAGATGGTGCATGAGGACTCTGGGAGAAAATGAAAAAGGAAAACCAGTAACCATTGCTGTAGGGGTGTAATGGACATCAGCCAACCTGAAAGACCGAAGCATCACAGGGTAAATGCCTTTTAAGTCATGGTGGGACAGTGGGAGTAGGGAAGTATGGTTTAACACCTCATTATTCAACAAGTAAGTATTATACATAATTGCTTGCATAGACAATACATAGTTTAGTTTTATCTCCCTATGCCCGAAGGGCAAGCATTATTGTAGGAAAGACGTGACCATGAAAACCATCACTTCTGTGTTGACAAAATAAGGATAAGAGCAGTAAAAAGGTTTGGCTATACACCAAAAATACAACAGATTAAGAAAATAATGGTCACAATATGTCAGCTTGTGATTCAGTACCGTCATCTATTTGCTTATGCATGTGATCCCAAAAGCATGTCTCATTAGAACAGAGTGTTGTAAAATCCAAATTTTCCCCTTACACAGCAGTCCTTTGATTGAAGATGGAAACCCAGGAGTGGCGTGTGTGCCAAGATTATATGGTTGCAGGAAAGGACTCTGTGAGTGATCTATAGGTTCATAAGTTCATAGGTTCATACTAGGCTATCTGCCCGAGGGCATTTGCAAGCCTAGCCCATTGTTTTGTGGCTTACGCCACCCCTTAAGTATGGGGAACTATACCCATTATTTTGCTGTGCCTCTGTCAAGCAGTGACACTGAGGTAATCCCTGGGGTATATCTGTGATCTCCCATCCATTGGTCAAGATTTCTCTTGAACAAGGCCAGCGAGGTGCTCTGCCTCACATGTACCGGGATTTTGTTCCACAGCATAGGGAGTCTTTGGGTGATGAATCTATCCCTCCAGCACGTCCTATTAATAGCCGTGTCGAGGTTTAAGTCTCCCGCCCTTGTGGCTCTGATGGATCTAGATTTTTTGAGGTGAAGCATATTCATCAAATCTGGGTTTGACATGGCCTTGTATGTTAGGCAAAGGTCACCTCTGAGCAAGCGTGGCGACTGAATAGAGCTGGAGTTCTTTCAGTCGGGCAGCATAGGACAGATTTTTGAGACCCTTTATCCTTTTGGTGAGGAACTTTTGTGGCCTCTCCAGCTGCTGCAAGTGTCGGGTCAGATACATTCTGAATGGGGCATTGTACTCAATCATTGGTCTGATGAGTGATGAGTAAAGGGAGACTATGACCTCCCTTGATCTAGATGAGAATCCCTTCATGATAAGGTGGGCAATGTAGAAGGTCTTCCTAACTACTTTAGCTACATGGGTGTCGAATGACAGACTACTATCAACCTGGGTCCCCAGGTCCCTGATAACTTCTTCTGTGCTCAGTGGATTGCCACCTATTTGGTAGCTAGGGGTAACCTTGTTTTTCCCGAAGGGTATGACTATGCATTTTTTGGCATTTAACTTTAGGCCGTGGCTCTGGCACCAGTTATCCGTTTCTGTGAGACCCTTCTGAAGGATATCTGTGTCAGATGTGTTTTCTACTATGGCGCCCAGTTTGCAGTCATCTGCAAACTTTGTCAGCCATAACCCTTCTGTGTTTGCTTGTACTTCGGAAAAGTAGATGCCAAACAAGAGTGGGACCAGGACTGAGCCCTGTGGGACACCACTTGTGACAGGCTTTGAGTCTGACATGGCGCCAGCAACTCTGACCCTGTGGGTTCTGTCACTCAGCCAGTTTGCTACCCATCTTGTTATGTATGGGTTAACATTTAAGCTGATGAGTTTTTCAATGATACCCGAGTGGGGTATTGTATCGAAGGCCTTAGCCAGATCGAGGTAGGCTGTATGGACTGCCTTTCCCTCATCAATGGCTTTGGTGACTGTTTCGAAAAAGTCAACCAAGTTTAAAAGGCATGATCTTCCTTTGACAAAGCCAAACTGGGTTGGATCCAAAGTCTGCAAATTCCCTATGTCTTAATTTATGAGGTCCATTATGATCCTCTCCATGGCTTTGCAGATGAGGCTTGTCAAGCTAATGGGCCGGTAATTTCCAGGGTCGGTGGAGGCACCGCCTTTGTGAAGTGGGACCACAGTTGCAGTGCGCCACTCCCTGGGTACATATCCAGAGGTAAGACTTTGATTTAACAGCTGTCCTAGCTGTGGGTTTAATTCCTCATTGAGTTCGTGGAGCACACAGCCGGGGACACCATCAGGTCCCATGGATGCTGTGTTTTTTGCTTTGGAGAGAGCAGTTCTCACTTGGGCGCTGGAGATGTTTGGGGGGCTGCAATCGCTTGGTATAGATATCTCTCCTTTTGGGGGGGAGAAGTTTGCACTGAACCTGTCAGCCAGTATGTTGGCAATGTCTGTAGGATCAGTAATCTTCACATCATTTTGAACTAGTTCCGAGCATATCTGGGAGTTTCCTCCCAGGTTTCTAACATAGCTAAAGAAGGCCTTATGATTGTCTTTTGAGTCTTTAGCTATTTTTCTCTCGAAATTTGCTTTGGATGATTTTATGAGAGCTCTTAGTTTTTTACTTATAGTGATCAAGGGTGTCTTACCTTTTAAGGATTTTGCTCTATCTTGTAGTAGCTTCCTCCTTTCGTTGTAGAGTTTGTTTATGGCTGGGGTCCACCAGACTGGATGCTTGCCTTTGGTACAAAGAGTCTTTGTTTTGCTTGGGATTGCCTTATCCATGCAGTCCTGCAGGTGCTGGTAGAAGGCATTTGTAAGTGATTCAGCGGCTTGAGTACTGTTTTCCGCCAGCTCGGGGGCCTTAAAGGATACCACACTAGTCTTTAGAAGTGTGAAGTTGGCTTTTGAGAAGTTCTTTACTGTGGTCTTTTTTATTTCAGGTGCGGGTGGGATGAGGACCTCCAGCGAGATTAGTTTGTGATCTGATCTCACCAGTGAGGGGTATACTTCTGGTGTTGAACATTGTGCTCCCATGTTCGTGATGATGAGATCAAGTATGTTATCTCCTCTTGTGGGGATGGTGACTAGTTGTTCCATGGCATTTGAGTTTATGAATTCCAGGAACTTTTGGGCTAGGGTGTTTGGGCTTGAGTAGTGTTCCCAGTCTATATTAGGGTAATTGAAGTCACCTAGTATGATGGTGTTTGGTGATACATTTATCCCCTCTAGTGTTTTCAGGAAGGCCATGTGAGGTTCCTGAGTTTGTGAGGGTGGCTTGTAACATGCTACAATTTGCAGAGCAGTCTTGCCTATGGTTAATTGCACCTGGATGGTCTCCGATGCATCGTGCGTTGCCACCAGTCTTGAGGTGTGGGTGTCCTTGATGAATATGGATACCCCCCCTCCTTTCTTGGTATTGTCTGGATTTTGGGGCCGGAACGCATGATATGAGGTAAAACCTGATAGCGCTGGGGTGCTCTCAGGAGCCTTGAACCAGGTTTCTGTCACAGCACAGACATCGATGGTCTCCATACTGAGAAGGGCCTCGAGTGCGTGCATTTTGAGATTTAGACTTCTGGCATTGAGCAGCATTACCCTTAGTTTTTTTCCTTTTTGTGTTCTAGGGTGGTAGGTTTAGAATTTGAGCCTTGCCTAAAAAAGGCACTATGGGGGTGGCAAGAGCCTTTGCCAATATCCGGAATCCCAGGGCTGACAGGTGCAAGCCGTCCCTTGTGAAGCAGCGTGGCTTGTCCAGCATGTCATCCCAGGCAGACAGACACTGGATCCCCTTTGAATGACACCAGTGTTTAAGCCAATTGTTAAAGCTGATCATCTTATCTCTGTATTGTGGCATCATTCTTGGTGAAGGTAGGATACTGCTCAAGGTCAGGGTCATACCTGCCTGGGCTACATAATCAGAGAGCTCCTCAATGTCTCTTTTCATGTAGTCCAAGGAGGTACGTCTCAGGTCGTTTACACCAGCATGGACAATGACTGAGTCATATTTGTACCTGCTGTTGAGAGACCTGAGTGCTTGCGTTATGTGGCGGATTCTAGCGCCCGACAGGCAGCTTACTGTGACCTTCTCCTTACTCAGTCTGGTGAGCGGGACGTCAGTGTGTCTGACTATGGAGTCACCAATGACTAGTGTGTCTGGCATTGTGTTTGGCCTTAAGGGCTGCGACTGTTTGACACTCTGACTGTGAGGTCTATGTGTTGCAGGTGTTGTGTTCTGAGGTGGTGGTTGTTTGGGTGTCTGCTTTGGGTGTCTGCTTTGGTGGCCTCTGCTGTTTTGGTAGATTTTTGATCAGAGCCTCCGAGTATGTCTTTGTGTGTTTATGTGTATGATTTGTGGTTGTAATGGTACTATGTGAGACTGGGTCTATAGTGTGTGTGGTAACCTTCTCCTCCTGACTGGTCTTGCCAGTCCTATGTTGAGAGAGCTCAGCCTCCAGTTTGGCCATATAGTTGCATCTCTCGCATGTATTTGTGTTTTGTGGGAGGAGGAGAGGGTTGTCTGTGTACATGAGGCAACTGTAGCATTGCCTCAATATTCCCAGGTTCACCAGCTGAGCAGGAGAGGACACTAGCAACTGATCCCTCGACATGCTAGAAGGATAGACAAAAAAACTTTAAAAAATAATCTGGGGGACGTGGGTGACCGAGAAATGGGGGGGTTGCCTTTTTGGGGTACTATCTATGACAAGAGTGCCGTATCAAGGTAATAAGTACTGTAGGAGCAAGTGCTAGGTTTAACAGATAGAGAATGGTCTACTTGGAGTCAAGTAGAGATGATCTTTTTAGTTATAGGATACACTGATTTGATCAGTAGTATAGTTCGAGGAAGGTAGTTTTAAGGGAAAATTTGAAGAGTGGACTTTAGGTAGCCCGAATAGTTTAAACCTGCTTAACCGGCGCTAATGAGTTTGTGGACAGACAGAATGCTGAAGCATCAAATAAAGATAGTTGAAATAAGGTATGGTAAAATTTGATTCTATTAAGAATCATTTTATGCATATGCCCAACATCATCTGTCTTCTTACTTTTTATGGTTTCCTAGGACTAATTCCATGTTTATTCAGTAGAAATCAAAAGAAAAATGACAGCAGATTTGACTCCTGTAGTGCTTTAACAAAGCATAAGATTATATTTCTAAATCTGTTATTTTAAATTTTAGCAAAAAAGGTTTTGTATTACTTTTACCTTTTAATGTCTAACATTTCTACCTTTTAAAAGCCATAATCTGACATCTTTTCAGAAATGCATTAGTTTGAGCTACTTCATGTGCAAATACTATTTTTTTAATACTTGGAAAATCTAGTTTATTTGTTACTTGTAATGCTGGTATATGGGCTCAATTTTGGACTGTTTTCAACTACAGCTTGGGCAAAAAGGGAGTAAAATATTTATGTTTGGGTATGGTTCCACTGCATTTGTCTGAATGTAGTAAAAATGCCAACAGACTGACCAACAAGTGAAAATGCTGATGCTATGAAATACAAATAGGGCATAATATTATAGCATGCAAATCTTGACTGCAAAAGATTACAACAGCACATAATCCCAAAAAGGGAAATATCAACAACACTGGATCACAGCACGGATAAGTGTCAAATGGTATACAAGCACATACGCAGAATTTGTTATATCTAGGAAGGCCAAATAGCAGTGTCTGACAAAGCAAACATAGTACTGAGCAAGTAAAAAGTCATTAAGTCTGTCACGTCACATACTGAATTGTAAAGTATCTGAAAGCAGACGGATAATACTAATGTTGTGCCTGTCTTAGGCATTATGCCTGTCTGTGTCCATCACATTCCAAGTCTAAGGTACAACTCCAGAGAGATAACCACCTTACATACTATTAATTTGGGCTCTCATTCAACACTTGTTCAAGCCGACATCCAAAGCACCTTAAGATAATCAGCTTATGTAATGTTAAAGCATTCTGCATGCCATTGACAGTTGTGCAGTATTGTCATGATATGTGCCTTGACTTGATCACAGTGTTTGTCACTGACACAAATGGGAAGGTATTGCATAAGGTATATAATTAACAATCAACAATCGCTAATTATGCTGCTTCCGAAGTGCAACACTCAAAACAAATGGACGAATAATATAAATGTTTTAATATGGAAGATTCCACATAGGTGTACCATCTGTCTGACATTCGATAAACATAACACAAATGGCACAGAGAACAATGATATATAAGACCACTAATGACATTGTAGAATGTGCATGTAAATATTTCTCAGTAATGCATTTATATTCACTATTGCTGATGTCATAGGTGGCATAAGTAAAAAGCTGCATGTCAGAATAGATCTTCTTCTTCTTTCGGCTTTTCCCGGTTAGGGGTCACCACAGTGGATCACCTGTCCGCTCATGATTGGCAGTGGAGTTGTACAGTGTCGAGTTGCCAGCCCGACGCCCAACCTTCCACAGAAGGCACACACACACACACACACACACACACACACACACACACACACACACACACACACACACACACCTAGGGCCAATTTAGAGTGTCCAATCCACCTACTGCATGTCTTTGGGATGTGGGAGGAAACCGGAGCACCCGGAGGAAACCCACGTGACCACAGGGAGGACATGCAGACTCCGCACAGAAGGCACCCCAGATGAGAATCGAACCAGAGAACCTCTTGCTGTGAGGTGACAATGCTAACCGCTGCACCACCGTGGCTGCCCTATTCTTGCATAATGTTGAATATCTGATAGAGCATTATCTGTCATTAGGTTGCATATATTAGTGTTGTGATCCATGTTATGAGATGTACATTGCAAGAGTTGAAGCAATGTTCCTATAGGTTCATAGGTTGTTACTAGGCAAATGACCACTAAGGTGCCTGTAATCCTAGATGAACATCCCAAACAATTTCTGTCTCAAGTATCATGTCTACCTGTATGGGGGGCACGTTAGCAGGGAAGTAACTAAAAATTTGTAAGGGGGTTTACTAAGCACAATACTTTTCTTATTGATGGTCCATAATGGACAAAGAAGCCAGACTGGGGGTAAATTTAATTTTCCATCCAACTGTCAAAATTTCATTTGAATAGGGTCAGGGATGAACTCTGTTTTTCATGGATGGGAAGCCTATTCCATAACCTGGGGGATCCTTTGGTACACACATCTGTTCCTACAGCATATTCTGTTTATCAACTGAGGTTCTTATCCCTGGATCTAGTGGTTTGGTGATGTTTGTTTTGTACATGTGTAACAGCTCTATAAGGTTGGTATCTAAGGATGCCCAGTAAGCCAGGCAAAGATCCCCTGTCAGCAGCCTGTAGGTGACTGAATAGTGAGACAGATACTAGGTGATCAGTGTAGGACAGGGTATTCATGTCCTGAATTCTCCTGGATGTTCCAACTGTTGCAAGTGTCTGGTTGGATACATGGCAAAGGGGGCATTGTATTTAACAATAGGTCTGATAAGGGCAGAGTAGAGTGCCATTATAACATTCATGGACCTAGATACCATACCCCTACTTATAAATTGGGTGACATAGAATGATTTTCTTGCTATCTTAGCTACGTGCTGGTCAGTGGATAGACTGCTGTCCACATTTGCTCCCAGATCCCTTACTATTGGGTCAACTCTTACAGGTGTTTTATTGATGGAGTAATAAACTTGGCTTGACAGTTTCCCAAATGGCTTTTATAATGCATTTTTGGCACTGAAGTTTGAGCCATGGCTTTGGCACCAATCGTTTGTATGTGTTAGATACTGTTGCAAGGTGCTGGTGTCTTGGAGGGAATTTATAATAGTTCCAAATTTACAGTCATCTGTGAACTTGGTAGCCAGAGGCCTTGATTGTTAACCTTGACTTTTGAGAAGTAGATGCCAAATAAGAGTGGGCCCAGCATGGAGCTTTGGGGTATACTGCTGGTGACTGGTCTCTTGGTGGAGGTGTTCTCACAGATCCTGACTTCTTGTATCCTGTCTGTAATCCAGCTAGTTATGTAGGGATTTATGCCTAGCTCAGAGAGCTTGTCAGCAATGCCTGAGTGGGGTATTGTTTTGAATGCTTTAGCCAGGTCAAGATATGGCAGTATTTACTGTTTTACCTTCGTCCATTGCCCTGGTGACCATCTCAAAGAAGTTTACCAGTTTAATTAGGCATGGCCTTCCCTTAACAAAGACAAATTGGGTGTGTCCAGTGCATGTAGATTGCTAATATCCTTGTGTATCATTTCCATGGTAATTCATCCCATGGCTTTGCATATTAGGCTTGCTAGACTGATGGGTCTTTAGATCCCTGGGTCAGTTGATAGTCCACCCTTGTGGAGATAATGACTGGTGCAGTCCACAATTTACTTGGAAAATAGCTTATTTTGAGGCTGTAGTTAGAGTGCCTCACGTGTTCCTGATGGGTAGTCTTTTATACTGTTAAGGAGGCAACCAGGGACGTTGTTGGGACTCATAGATGTGGTGTTCTTGGCTTTATCAACTGCTATCAGCACCTCGTTCCTGTTAATAAATGAGTGAAGTATTTTGGAGGAGACTTCACCTGGTGGAGTTGGGAGAGGATGAAGTATGAATTTAATTTGTCAGCCAGAACAGTTGCTATCCTATCCTGATCGGTGAAGGTGGTACTGTTTATCACCATTTCAGCACACTGATGTTTCTTACCTTTAAGGTTACAGACACAGCTGAAGAAGTCCTTGCGAATAGCCTTAGCCTATGAAGCTATCCTGATCTCATAGCTGGCCTTGATGGACTTAGACTTCTTTTATTATATAACCTGTTCAGGTGAGGATTCCACCAGTGGGGTTTGTTTTTAGGTTACTTCTGGTAGGTACAGCAGCCTCTAAGCAGCCATTCACATGTTTGTACTGGGACTCAGTGAATAATTCTTTATCTGTGGTTTTAGGATTAGGATGTAGTTTTCCCTAGAATAGTTCCTAACTGTTAATGGTTTAGCTGGGCTTTCCAGGTTGATATTTATTTCAAATCAGACAGCTTTGTGATTCAACCTCACTAGCAAGGATATGACAACAGAATCTGTTGCAATGCTCTCCCATGTTGGTGAGTACTAGATCCTCCGGTTGGGGTATGCACTGTCAGTAGTGTTTGTGTTAATAAAGTCCAGAAAGCATTGTTCCTGTAAGTTTCCCAGTCTACAGAGAGAGAGAGTTAGTCACCCTTGAATAGGGTGTTTGGTTTGATGGTGAGCACCTCTAGTAGGTTTAGGTAAGAGATGTGAGACTCTGGATGCATAGATGTTGACCTGTAGCTGGCCATAATAAGGTGGGAGATGTCTATTGTGACTTGCATGTCAATGAACTTCATGGTATCATCCTGTTTAACCAACCTAGAGGTATGTTTGTTGCTAATCTAGATTAAGACTCCTCCACCTTTAGCTCAGTCTGTGCTGTTGCTAGTCTAAATGGTTGGAAGGCACTGTAGCCTTGCACTGTCAGAGTATTTTCTGTGGCTTTAACCCAAGTCTTGGTCAATATACAGACATCTACATTCTCCAAAGTTAGGATGGCTTGAAGGGTGTTGAATTTTGTTTATGCTCCTAGCATTGAGCAGTAACACCTTAAAGTTGCTTGTATTTTCACTATGTTGGTAGTTTCGTCTTATGGCATTGCCTAAAAAAGGCTCTAAGGGAATGGATAACATACATGGTGTACACACGCATATATATATATGTGTGTGTGTGTGTGTGTGTGTGTGTGTGTGTATAGATGTGTGTAAGAGTGTGTGCACATGCATGTGTGTCTGTAGACATTCTTAAATGTTATATTTTGAATGTAAAATACTGCCCCAACAACAATTAACATATCCTACAGAAACAGTGAATCTGTAGGCAGAGAAACTGTTTTATATCATATACATAAAATGTATCACAACCCATTTTTGTAAGCTCAGTAATACTCCTCTGCCTAGTGCATCAAGTCTCACAATATCCATGAGTGCTTATCTACATTTCATGCTCACCCTTTTGGAAATGAACACTTGCAAATAAATTTTACATTTGACATTTAGTAATCAGAAAAGTTCGACTGGGTAGAGATTATTTATTTTCACCTCAGGCCTGAGAAGAAAAGCTCCAAAAAAGACAAAGAACAAAAAGAATTACACATGAACATAAGTAACATTACAGAATACAGTACTTTTCTAACAAGGCATTAATTCGACAATTTTGGAGTGGGTTTTAGCAAATTTAAATTATCTCTGAAAAGAGTATAGATTGTGAGTGGAAGAAGAAGCATATTAATAGAGCTAAAATGTGTATAAAAAGTACTAGATTAGAAAAAGAAGAGTGGAAAGTCCCGATTTAATACTTGTAGTGCTATAGAAATAATAGGAGTGCAGTAAGGGGTAAAAGGTCAAAGGGTAGGTAGTTTGCATGGCTGGAAGTCATAGAGACTATTGCTAGGAAGGAGAAGAGCACAAGCAAATCCAAGATTGTAAGAGAGATTCCTTGAGGAGGGTGCTGAAGATGTGGCAGTGCGGTACTTGTCTGATTGATACTGGCAAGTTGTTCCAGGTCTTGGCTACACAGCGAGAGTAGAGGCTGAAACTTCTTGACCTCTGTGGTTTATAAACAGATAAAAGTTGTTTATCTGCAGAGTATAGTTTCCAATGAGGAAGATAGTATTGTAAAAGAGAAAAGGTGGCAGGAGAAACTGAGGGATTGTAGAATATTTTGTGGGTCAGTAATAGCTGATTTAAAATTAGCTGCTGTGGAAGTTCAAACCAATTTAGATTTTTGATTGATAGGCAGTGATGCTATTTGCGGTGGGGTGTCCAGTAGCAAATTTATTTATTTTGGAGTGGGTTTTAGCAAAGAAAAGGGTTCAGGCAGATTCAGTGATGGTCTCCACAATGGATTATATATGTTTTTGAAAACATTTTGTTTCCCGTACAACTTAAGTGCTATCTAGCCAATTGTAGCACAAGACAAACTTAACAGATACCTGCTTTTATACTTTTAGATGTGGAAGAGGAGGATCATGCAGGAACACTGACATACTTTTTAGAACTCCATTAAAAGTAGATGTCCATGAGGAAATGTATCCACGCAAATTTAGAAGAATAAAAACATGATTAATGCTTATGTAAAAACAATATTTTGCTGTTGTACCTTCACCTCAGAGTTTCTCATCAATTCATCTCACGCAGTCATTTATGCAAGGGTGCTTACATTTTTATAAAGTATATATGTAGTGCTGTACTATAATATCCCTCCCAAGAACAACAAAAAGGTTTTCTCTTGGCCATTAATATCATGAGCAAAATGTGTGGGGTAGGGAGTTCCATTACTGCCACCTGCTTTTACAACCTATATGAGCAGAAGTCAACAGCAAAAATCTCAGTCATGACCATAAAGGGTTTCTATATAGTAATCAGTATATTAGATCACCAAACGTTTAAAAAAGCGAATGGTTAATCGACCCTATGTAAGTGAAAGCTTACAATGTTGAAGTGTCAGAACAGTGATTTTTTTCCAAGGGAAAAAAAAATGCTGTTCCAACAAAAAATAAATAAATAAACAAACAATTTCAAACATTACATTAAGTGGGGGCAAAGCCCCCCCACACCCCCCTACTTAAATATACCAACTCCGAGACCGCACTACAGTGCCAAAAATGGCAAAGTACTGAAGTGGCCAAGCAAATTCTTTCCCAGGGAAAGAATTCTCTTAACAGCCACTTCAATATTTTGCGTTTTCAGCCTTTTAAGTTTGACCAAGACGCATTTGTAATATAGACCCGTAATCCGCTATATTAAAATACCCCCTGCTCCTATACAGAAGTCTTCAGACATATAATGCCCCTTCTCTTACGGTAAGATTTGCATGTATTAAAATACTCCTGATGCAGTAATATGATTGTGATATATTACATAGCCATTCTTCTGTACTGTTTTCATCTTTGTGTATAGTTTCAGTCAGTCAAACTCAGTAGCTTATGTTTGTATCTCTCTTATCTTCACTGGTCCATAACATAAGTCGTTGCTAGGCATGGGAACCAGGAGAACATTAAGGAGATTATCCCATTTTCCCAATTCCTGCAGTCCACTGCTTAAATGAGGTGTTCAAAGTGAAGTAGTCACAAGTTGACACTAAGGGAATAGAACCCTGGACTACAGGAAGTGACTTATTGATGATTCATAGACTTATTTGTTACTTTGTCAGACTTTTTTGCTACTTGTTTTGTTTATGCATCCTTTTTTTTTTGATGTGCAAATATTTCATTTCAGCAGCAGTACTTTCTTGTGAGTTGTATCCCTCGTAAGAATTCTTACTATTTTCATATTTATGAATATCATGCACTAGAAATCTTCATTTTTTTGGACAGTTATAAATGACCTTGCATTTTATTTCTGTATTGTCTAAGCATGAATCAGTTACGTAGTTGCAGCTGGTCTTTCTTAATATTTTGCTGCATCTTCTGTGTTTTCAAGATATGGGATGATGTAATATATTTGACTACAATATTTGACTACAATTTTCATAATTGTTTTATTGGTACAGTAAATAAGTAATCCTTTTTAGGACCACATGTCTAATAAAGGAATCAGTTTTTATAAATTACTTTTTGAACATTCTTTGTGTGCTATTCACAGATTTCCTCAAAACGTGAACAGTCCAGTTATTCTTAATTTATACAATAATCCTTCAGGAATTTTCTTTGGAAGCAGCACCTTCGTATGCTCACTCCCTCACATCATGTACTTACTTTCCTTCAGATAAAGCTTAATCAGGTTCACAAGCGTACTTGCATAATTGTGTCAGTAAAGGAGATTTGCCGCTCTAAGTACAGAACACTTCTTGGAGATTAATCTAACAACATTGCTTTTGATTATATATTCGTTCATCAGCAGTTTTCTTTACTTTGTACTCCATGCTATTTAACTTCTATGTTTTTTTCAAATTACAATAACTTACATATGCTCACTCTTTATTGTATTCTGTGTTAGTATATCACATTTTTATGTTATCAGTTGTATACCTTGTATTGCATTCATGTCTTTGTTGATGACGGTTGGTATTCCGTCGTTTTTATCACCAAAGTTAGCACAATTTTGGCCTTACATTGGTCAATATCATCCCTACCTGCCTTGCTTAAAAACAGCTCTTTTTTCATTTTAATTCTAGGTGCATATACATTTGTAGAGGATTTCCCTCATACTTCTTTGCACTTCAGTTATACTGTGAGCAATCCCAATGAATTTGCTCACTTGGATATATTACTTACCATTCTAACTTTCCATGGGTAGCCATTGCAGTCTTTAGTAATAATAATCTGTTTTTTTGCCACCTTTTTTACCTCTGTGTGATCAGACTGTGAATTAGTCGATATTATACCTTTGAAAATGTTAATGATCTATGGGAGTGGTATTTATCTTTTCGCTAATTTTTGCTTAGCAAAGAATGTCAAATGTGAGTTATAAACAGATGGGCATTTTTAAAGTATTCCAGCTTAGCTGCATACTGACTTCTGTTAAGGGTTACCCTGCATTCTATTGCTCTGTTCTCCCTATAATCTTATCTACCCTGTCAATCAAGGAGCAAGGGCGGAGCATTCCTTTCCAAAGGCTAGGCAAGCACAGAAAGATAAATAAAATATGATTCTTGTGATATAGAGGCATGTGTGTTCCCAGAAATAAGTAATTTATTATATTTGTAGGAAACAGAGTAAGAATTTTATCTCAAAAGTGAAGATTAACAAGCAACTTTCTTGACATCAATCTCAAGAACACATAAATTGCTTATGATTGGCCACTGCTTTTTAACATAAGGAGTTTATTCTCAAATGAAGACTTTTATGGTCTTCTGTTGTTGCTGCATCTGCTGTCTAAGCTGTACTTTATACTGCAACAGTATTTTCAGACTATCAAGGCTGGAGTACGGCTCTGCTTCTCAACCTTTACTATAGAAATCTAGTCAGAATTCAACTTTTGAGCAGCCATGCTGATAAACTTTGTAAAAGTTCAAGTCTGAAGTTATTTTAGGACCTTTTTAGCACTAGCCTGCATTTTTGTTTATTATACCCCCTTAAAGAATTAATCTGAGCTGGGTAAAGATTTTATGCCTTCTCATAATGTAATTTATTAGGTATTGCACATGACGATGTTATATAAAGCTAAGGTCTGTATATTTTGATTCCAGTGATGTTAATAGTGCTATCAAAAATAATGCAATAAATATATAATTTCATATAGAATTTTATGACGCAAGATTTTTGTCTTACATTAAACACTTGCACGTAGTCACACATGGACATTTCACTGAAAGAAGAAACAAGCATTTCATTTAGAATTTTTCTGTTTTCACTTGTGCCACAATCTTCTATCTGATTAAGAAACAAACAGCCTATCCTCAGTCTTAATCCATAAAACTGACCCATGTGCTCAGCAGTACCTTTCCTGTAAAGACACTTGGCAAAAAGTTTGCTCATTCATGGCAGCCTGTAAGCATTTCCAGTGTTCTTTCTAAATATTCTTGGTATAGTAATCTAGTCAGATATGTCACATTTTCTACCTTTTGTAATATCATTTGGGATGTGGACGATAGTTCCTGTCACTTGTCATCTTTCTGATTTCAAGAAGGAATGTGGAATGAGCTTTTCTTGACAACTCACTTTTGTCCTGCGGAGGCTACAATTTCTTTGAAAAAGTTATTAAAACAATGTATGGGGATGAAATAGTGGACACCACGTATCTATATCCCACAAAGGTGTTCATTACTTTCCCACGCCATGGTAACATTGCTAAACTCTCCCAGGTTCTGTGCGACTTTATGGATAGCGAATTGGTTAAGGAAACCCTGGAATATAGAGTAGATTGCTTTAACTCAAGCAAAAGAACCGTCACTAGTAATGTGCCCCAGGGTTTATTCTCTTCGGCATTTACCTTTTGCAGGTCAAAGCTAAAGTTAAGAGTTTGTGGCTGAACAAGTTTGCAGAGGACACCAAGATCCTCCAAGAGGGTCTGTACCAAATACATGCATGGTATCAAAACCATGGACTAAAACTAAATACCAAGAGGTGTATGATTGTATTTTTTGGCAAGAATGACTCCCCTAGTAACTATCACATTTGACAGTACACCTCTGAAAATTGATACCATAGTTAGGGATCTGTGAACCTTTGTCACCAAAAAACTCTCTCTTGATCACAATGTATCTACTGTTTTAAGGAATTCCTTTGTCACTGGATAGCCTATATCTGAAGATATTACATCCAGATCGAGGGATGCAATTGTATCATTGTACTCAGAACTTAAGATGATCAGGGAGTATAAGGCCTCTTTCAGTATGTACCTTTCCAAACACTTGTCACAACTGGGATGACCACAGTGCTTTTTCACTAAACAAATTAATGGCATAAATCATAAAAATGAAGTAGACCATCTCAAAGCCCTGCCCTTCTTCTCAGTATTATGCAGGTGATCTGTGCTTTGTGTATAGAGCTTCAAAAGATCCTATTCTGTCAGACCTATGGGACATCTGCAAGTCCATTGGTATCATAAACACTCTCTCAGGGGATCTCAGCTCATTAGCAAAATGAATAGAATATGTTGGGGGGGGGATAGGTTTGTATCACAGAGAATGCCGCGTGTTCAGGAAACAAACTACCTTACTGGCATATGGGTTGTAGTACTCTGCTGCCCTCCATCTGATAGACTATCAGAGCTCAGAACTCCTCCCACCACTTGTCTGTGGATGTGATGGACCAATCACCTGGCAGTACAGGGATTGCCTTACAAATCCACAGACAAGACCCTTTCAGTTTTCTAGTGCGACAGAAAGAAAAGGATCTCTTGCAACACTGCTCCTTACTCTGCATCTATTCAGCCACTGAGCTGAGCAACTGACCTTTTGGGTTTTTATTTACCCTCTGCTTTTTCTATCAGTGCTTGAATACATTTTGTATGCTTCAGTTTTTACTTTGACTAGTACATTAAGGCCTATGTTGTTGACTAAAAGCTTCATTTGGAAGTTTTGTCAGGACAACTTCCTGCATTTGCAGTTTTTTTCTTTACAGTTATGATTATTTGAGGTGCTTGAGCAGGAATACAACATTGTATTTGCTTATTTATTTTTTATTTAAATTGTGATTTTGGTGTGACTTTGTATGTTAAATATTTCTGACAGCAATTTTTCACCTGTTTATGATTTATTTTTTTGTCTAATACTATTTTCAGCTGTATCCATTCACATTGACTAAAATTAGCCTTTTTTTTTTTACAAAATTAGGGTACTTTTGTTCATGT
The DNA here is from genome assembly GCF_019279795.1 of Protopterus annectens. Classification (NCBI taxonomy): domain Eukaryota; kingdom Metazoa; phylum Chordata; order Ceratodontiformes; family Protopteridae; genus Protopterus; species Protopterus annectens. The sequence goes on along the minus strand of NC_056749.1, from coordinate 662,513,500 downwards.
ATTTTGTGCTTGGAACTGTTAGTAAAACTATTTTATTCATTGTAGTCTTTAGAATAGTAACCCCTGCAGAAATAGACTTGAGATTGCATTTTGTTTGTTAGACATTTCTGGCAGGATGTTTTTATTACTTTATGATTTATGTCTTGTCTATTATTGTTTTAGGGTGTATCCATTCACTTGGATTGCAACTGGTCAGTTTTTACAAAATCAACAGACTTTTTTGTATTTATTTTGTGCTTGGGACTGTGTTACTGAAACTTTCATTTTATCCAGTGCATTGCTCTAAATAGTATCCCCCTCAGAAACAGACTTCAGATTGGTATCTAGAGGGCGAGTAGTGGAATTTGATATATTTTTTTACAGGCGGACCATACAGCCATTGTTTGGTATTGCTCTGGCTAGTTTTTTTGTCATCTGACACGATGGATTCAGATACTGCATCCCCACTTTCTACTCCTTGTGCATCTAAAAATAACATTAATGCCAGTCCTCAGCCTACAGTTAATGACTCCCCACTAGCCTTGGGTAGGCTTAGGCTATCAAATCACTTTCCTTCTTTTGCTTCCAGGTCCCCTTGTGTGGTGATAGTACCACAGCTGTACATGACACTAGGATTGAATGCATCCTCTGGGATTGTACCTTGGCCTGGATTGGGTACAGGAGAAAAAACTCTTTACATGCAGGTAGGATGAAGGGTACAGAATCTGTTGACAATGTTGATATGCCCTGCCACGGATTCCCCCACTAGAGCAATACATGCAAAAAGAGATGGAAGATCTACCACATTACAGGGCAGCAATCTCAGACTGTTTTCACTTGAACTGGAGGCTAGGGCTAGATCCATTTTTTCAGGCCACTGATTACAGGGTGCAAACCTTGGTTGTGAGTAATGCCAGAACTCCTACCCCATTCAGCCATCCCAGGATCCTGATTGTGAAGAGGATCTAGAATCTGAGGTTTGGGAAGTGTCAGAGTCTGACCAGTCTAGTTCCTTTCAGGACAAATAAATTCAAAAACTCTAACAGAGATGTTTTCTTCTTCCCAAATGCTGACTAGATTTTGGGATATATTCAGCTCGGAGCAATCATTGGCTGTCCTGGAAAGCAGGACCTTTGGGAAGATGAGTCCCCAGATGTGATGACCTTCCCTCAATTAATCCCACTGATGGAGGACATTTTTAAGAAAGCCTGCAATTCTCTTCTGCTGACTGAACCTCTGCCTAAAACATGGTATAAGAAATTCAGGATGTGTTTGGCCATGCCTGGCCTTCAAGCCCCATTGTCTGTATCCCCAGTGACTTTACCAATAAAAAGACTGTCTTCATCAAACTCATTTCCTCAAAGTAAACTATGCAAGTGGCTAGAATCTCAGAGAAAAAAAGGCTGGTGCAGTCCAGCACCATAACTATCCAAGTGTTTCATGTGGTAGCTTTTACTGGGATGTATGTAAAGTTTAAAAGAGATTGATGCATTTTTACCTGCTGAGTAGCAAGACTATGTGAGATAGATTGTTTTCAACATTTCTCAAGTATTTAAACATGCTTTAAAGATTGCTGTGGAGGAGGCCGATACTGTGTCTAGAAATGCAACAATGTCTGTGGTGGTAAGGAGGTAAGTTTTTGCTATGAAACCAAGCATTTCTGATGAGTTAAAAGGTGAGATTATTAAGGCTGCACTTGATTCTGGTGGTGTGTTTGGTCCAGCAGCTAATCGGATCTTAACACACTTTGATGACAGGGGTAAACTGATGCAAGGGGTACCAAAAATGTTCCATAGCTCCAGTTTCCCCCAGTAAGCAAGATAGTTTTCTGCAGCCCTACAAACAGAAGTCCTAGCCAAACAAAATTAAGATAGCAAAAGGAAATGGCAGGATGAGAAACTCTGCTAAACAAAACAAGAGGGGTTCTTTTTTGAAAGAAGATGACCACCCTTCCAACCTTTTACTGTGCCATGGCTCAGATCCTATCATTCCCCCAAAAAAGGAGCAGCCATAGAAATCAGTGTTGGACTTATCCTTCTGAATACGTTTATCAAGGTTCTCAAGTTCAGTATGCTCACCCTGCAGACAGTGCTTCCTATTCTGATGGATCACTGCTTCATGGTGACCTTGGACCTGAAGGATGCCTATCATCATATCCCATTTGCTCATCACTTCAGGAGATGTCTGAGATTTTTTTGTCTGGTTCACATTATCATTTCTTTGCATTTCCCTTTGGGCTGTCCACTGCACTGTCTATCAAATGTTTTGATCCTATAGTGTGTTACTGCTGAATTTTTTACATTCATATTTTTCCTTACTTAGACAGTTTACTGATCTGCAGAGTCTGCATGCAGGTGTTTGGAATTGCTAGAGAGGACCTCGATCTTACTTGCCCTGCTAGAGTTCAAATTGAACCTCTGGTGGTCATGCCTTATGTGACACCCATGCACTGGCCCAGTAATAAAGGAGCCTCAATCCTCACCTCTAGCACCAGTGAGGAGAATCCACATTGGGAGGAAGTACACACACAAACACAGTAAAGTACAATTTCCCTTAAGAGCACACAGAGATCACAGTCAGTCTGGGGTTGGTTTTCCGTTTCTCTCCAGATCCCCAATAAGACTCCACACTGGCACAGCTTTAGGGTTTATATCTCAACCGAGTGGTCAAGCCAAAAACTCCAGCACCCTCTTTCTGTCTAACCAGTGCTTCTTGTTCCTGCCTAAGTAGCTGACACACACATGCTTTGAAATTTGAGTTGTATACAAATACACCAAGATAACACACAGAAAAACGTTTAATCACAGAAAAGTACAAAGTGGTAAGCGCTTTCACAACCGAAGTTGCTTCATCAGACACCACAGTAAAAAATGCACAGGTTTAAATAGAGATTCTAAAATGCCAATTAATCAATAAAATCACACAATGATTAAGTAGCAGTGGAAAACAATTAAGCCTCTTGCTCAAACTAAAAAAAGCATTGCTTAAAAACATTGTACAAGAAGGAATCAAATACTATACATGAGAAAGCACTTAAAAAACTTATAAAATCATTATAAAACATGGAAAAATACTAGGCAGGAAAAAGCTAAATAGAATACTTGGAAACTAAAAGCTAATTAAATGCATTAGACTAATTTGGAAAAAATTTAGCTAATCTTAATGCTTGAGATGTCTAGCCTTTAAAAAAGGGACCAAGGAAGTAGTAGCATTCAAACCAGGATACTTTTCAGCATTAAGTTTCAAAATCCACTTCTGTTCATGTCCCTCTGTGATATTCTCAATGTCACCACCTCTGGGGTTTCTATGAATATGTTGTAGAACAAAGAAGTTAAAGGAATGAGAATGGCCACTGGACATAATATGATTGGCTAGAGCATTTGATGGTTTATTATTACTGATATCTCTTAGTGGTCTAAAATATGATCTTTAAGCATTCTATTTGTTTTTCCTACATAAAAAGCAGGACATCGTACACAAAAACAATAACAGACCACATCTGTCGATCTGCAGTATATTGATTAGTGTACAAAGAAAATTTCCTAGTAGGATGTACATATTTATTTTTGCTATATTTTAACTAAATGTGTCTGTAATTTTTCTTTGTGGAGCTTTTCTCCCCGGGCCTCTGCTGAAAAAGGGCCTTTTCGGCTCAGTCAGACACCCCCGGTTAACAAATGTAAAATAAAAATAAAATAAAATAAAATATATAAATTGACAAGCACTGCAATTCCTTCATGGAAAAGTACCATGCCGATTGGATCTAATAATAGTTCTAGATATTTCACCATGACATAGATGTTGTTTAAGGGATTTATTATTTCTAAAACTAAAAATAGGAGAATGTCCGACCTTGTCTACCAGTCCAGGCACTTCTTGTAGCAAATGCCAATGCTTTTTGACTACATCTAAGTATTGATTGATGTTACTGGAAAACTGAAACACCACTCTAAAATCATTACTAATTCTGTTAGTATATCTTGTATTGTCAACAGCATCACCAGCATTAAAATAAGGTTTGCATCTAGTGCTTCTCAGCTTTCAGGCATTAGAGATAGTCTGTTCAATGTCTGCAAGCGAGTATCCCCTATGTAAAAATTCTGTTTTTAAATTAGATAGGGCAACTACTGCATCTTCATCTCTGCTATTCAGTCACAGTGTTCTAAAAACCTGACCCTTGAGCACGTTCCTAGGAACGTGTCTAGGGTGCATACTAGATTTGTACAAAAGAGTATTTTTTCTAGTGGGTTTAAAATAAATATTACTGCAAAGACTATTTAAAACAGATTTACTAACCTGCACATCAAGGAAACTGATGTCAGTGTTGGAACTATGGTAAGTGAACCTTAAAAAATCAGTAGTTGAATGCAAATATTCCAAAAACTGTGCCAAATCAATACCAGAGCCTTTCCACAGCATAAACACGTCATCCACAAAGCGGACGTACCAAAGACATTCCTGGGGAAGGCTGGCACAGGTCATCCAGCTATGTCCCCTTCTGCCCAGACTATATGGTAGTACCGACTGCCACCAACCACTACTATCAGATACTATAAAGGCCTTACCAAAGGGTGTCCAATTCTACTGTGCACTGTTATTGTTATCCAATTGGTAAGTGTGACTGAGACTTGAAAGCTATTTTGGAGTGGCCTATACAGTATCGGCAAATACATACCAGTACTCTTAAGAGCTTAAATTATCTCTACCCAAAACAGCCACAGTTGAAATGTTTAAAAATATTTAATAATAAATAATAAAAAACACAAGACAATACTTATTAACTCAACACAATGACAAATAAATCACAGGAAATACTTTAAAACAACTTTGTAGGATAGTCTGACATCAATATAGAAAACATCTAGACTTATCTAGCTGTATTCCTATCTATCTCTAAGAGAAATATTGAGATCTAAGATCCTACTTACAGAGCAAAGCAAGTGTTGGTGAGTTGATGTGTTCAGGTTCAGACAAAATACAAAATGCCAAATCTTTCTCTCTGAGAAAGTCTTAAATTGATAATACACACTATTGCTGAGTCATTTCAGATTACATCATTCTTGACACTTCTGCTTAAGTGCCCAGGCTCACAGAACTTAAAATTTAACGTTTATGTTAAGAATACTTATCTCTCAAAAGCTGACAATTTTCTCTTTGAAGCTTGCCTGAGCTGGATGTTATAAAACAATTACCTTGGAAACCTAGTAATTATCTCTGTCTTAAGAGAATAGAATTAATTTCCTGGCCCAGACAGCCTAGCTTGAGATCATACACAGTCATAAAGTCCTTAACTTATCAGCTTTCTTCCAGCAGTGTGCACTGTGGTTACATTTTGTAGCTCAGAACATAATGCAGTTATCTTACATTTGTTACACAAGCCTGTGGATCATATTAATATTTACAATGACACAGAATTATTTACAAAATTTTATCTAGCTAGACTGGCACCATTCACACCTTACACCCTGTAAACACTAATCTTCCTGGGGTGCTTAATCTGCATTGATAAAGGCATGCCCTTTCTTCCCAGAGGCAAGACCTTGTCCTAACAGATGATGATTGAGGAATTCTCCAGGAGGAACATATCCTTGGCAAGAGATTTCATAAAACTTCTAGGTCTTATGGCACCATGGTTCTCATAACACTGGCCCATCTCCACAAGAGGAAAATTCAGTGGTATGTACAAAATTGTTGGACACAGCATTCACATTCCCTAGAATCCCAGTTGCTGGTCTTGCCCTTCTTCAGACAAGAGTTACTAAACTGTGCTCTCTATCAATGTATCAACCTATGTAGTCCCTGCTTCCCACCTGCTCAGTGCATTCTATCCAGATAGATTTGTCCGACTTTGCACGGGGAGCTGTGTTTAGAGGAATGCAAGTACAAGCCACTTGCAGGTCAAAGAATGCATGGCATCACATGACTATTGCAATGTTGGCAGTCATCTACTCCCTTGAAAGTCCTTCACCACCTGTGGACTCCAGGTCCTCCTCTTGTTATAGACAACACCACAGTGATGTGGTACCTCAGCTAACAAGGGAGTACAAGGTATTATCCACTGTACTGGTTAGCAGTGATGGCTTGGGAGTTGGCTTTTCAACATTCTTTCTTCATATAGCCCTTAAAAGCAAAATGTTGTGCTAGACAGACAAGCAGATCCTGGTCAGACCTGCATGAATGGCATCTCAAGGCAATGGTGTTTCAGAATGTAGTCCAGGTGTGGGGAATGCCTCAAATAGCTCTGCTCACCTACTTTCAAAACAGATAGCTGGAGAAATTCTGTTACAGTCATCCTTGCAGCCATGGTTTGAGGACAGATGCATTTGAGTTCCCTTGGAAGGGAATATTCCACTATGCATTTCCACTGATTCACAAGGTATTTCCAAAGATTCAGAAAGAAATGCCAAAAAGATCATTGTAGTGACCCCCTATTGACCCAGGCAACCTTGGTTCTTCCTACTAATGGTGGCACAGTGGTGAGGAAATCATTCTATGTTACACAACTTATAAACAAAGGTATGGCATCTAAGCCCAAGGAAATCATTGTTCCACTATATTCGGCATTCATCAGATCTATCATTGAGTACAATGCCCCCTTTGGTATGTGCCTAACCAGGCATATCCAGCAACTGGAACATCCACAGAGGTTCCTCACTAAAAGAAGATGGGATAAGTAATATGTCCCCTGCAGACCGCCTCAAGGCCCTATCCCTGTATTCTGTCACTTAAAGGCTTTTGAGGGGAGATCTATGCCTGGCATACAGGGCATTGTCAGACCCCACTCTGATGGACTTCCTGCATATCCACAAAACAAACAGCACCAGAATTACCTGTTCTAAAGGCTTAAACCGTGCCTGTGATATAAATAGGACCTGTTGTAGAGATAGATATTTATCCCAGACACTACCCCATCTGTGGAACAGGCTCCCCATTCATGTAAAGCAGAGTTCCTCCCTAATCCACTTCAAGTGCAACCTGGACAATTGGATGGGAAACCAAAAATTCATCCTTGGTTTGGCACCCATGTATGTGATGCAAGCAGGTAACCTGTAAATGGTTCATCTCCCAGGCCCAAGCTTACACTTATCAAGAGTATCCAAACTTGTCAGAGATTTTGGATGTATGGCTAGGCTTAAAAACGCCCTTGTGGTTATTAGCCTAGTAAACACCTATGCACCTATAAAATAGGGCAAAATAGTCTTTAAACCTAAATATACAGTTGACTTCTAGAGTGGTTCAAAACAGTGATCAAACTGTACGTCTATGATTCTGAGTCCAGTACTTCCCATAGGCACACACATTATTTGATACTGTAAATGGGTAAGATCATCAGCCTGCAAAAATATCCGAGCATTGATCACTGCCAAAAACTGATTGACGCACACATTGTTGGACAGGCAGTGAAATATGCATGCTCTGAATAATAATGAGCCTAAAACTACAAAAATCTTTCTTTTCAAACCCCCATATATACTCCACTCTCCCAGCTACTGCCAGCCCTGAGATCCCCCACTAGCAAAAAAAGGATGTATATCTCAACTCTGCTATTGCAGACAACTCTCACTAGCTCTGTCAACAAAACTGAGTCTATAGATTGTCTGTCAACAGTCAGAAAACACTCCTCTTGAAGAAATGTGTGTGTGTGTGTATTTGTATATCAGTATCTATCTGTTTATATATGTATGTATGAAATATAGGTGTATGTGCATGCCTGCGAGTGCAAAAACACACACACACACACACATACACACACACACACACACATACATACATACATCACACAGATAAATAGAGTTTATTCATGTTTCACCTTTTACTGGGTACCTGGTCATGCAGGTTTCCTGCCTCCTGTGTACATTATTTATTTATTATTATTTATCAGTGTTTGTTGGTTGGGATAGTCTGACTGGGCAGATCATTTTTTTTCAGCAGAGACCCAGGGAGAATAGCTCCAACTGAAGTTACGCTATAGTGCAGTGTAACAAAAATTAATAGTTACAGAGAGTTTCTAGTACAGGGGGAGTTTTCATTGTCAGATACTCACACTAATCTAAAATATTGTTATAAATATAAATCAGACCTTGCCTGGGATAGCACAGTAAAACATACTATGAATAATAAAAAGCAAGGGAGTTAAACTGATAACAAAAACTACATCAGCATAGGAGGAGATAAAAAGAGGCTTACAGTGTCCATTAGTAGCTAAAAGTAGCAACACTGTCTAGAGAGGAGAAATGGAAATATAGATAATGGGGAAGGGAATATGACGGGAAAGGGTGAAGTTACTGAAAAGAGACAGGAGTAGAAAGAAATATTACATGTGCAGTTAGGTATAGAATTTAATACAATGACTTGCCATTAACATTCTAAAACAAGCATGTTGATTAGCCAGCCCAATCAGTGTGCCCATTGTAAATCCGAGAATAATTTTCTTATAGTCTTGTATACATTTCAATTAATTTAATTTATATTACATAGAAATCTCATATGGATAACTTACTGCTAAAAAATGTATTCACTTGCACTCTGTCACTAACTTGCTAATCAGTTTAAATGTATATAATATAGTTTTCTGTGTATACCACTGTAATCGTTTTTCAGGTCCCTATCAGCATCTCGAATGCTGACAATATCGAATCTAATATTGTTGTATCGAGAATGCCAAAAGGGCAGAAAATTGAATGGGTAAATGGAAATCTCCATAAGGGGAGATTTCCATTTACCTCAATGTAGTGCAGTCTCGGAGTTTTTATATTTAAGTAGTGGGGGGGGGGTGTGGGGGGTGCACCCTTTAATTTTTTTTGGGCGGGTTACTTTTTTATTGGCATTCGAAAATGTAATAGGTCGATCATTTCAGTTTGACATTTAGTGATTCGACCTATTACATTTTCGAAATGCTGATATAGACCCTAGTTTTTCACGTTACTCATGATGTTGTTGCATTGCTTGTTTTGTGATTATAATTTGTCTTGTACTGAAGCTGAAAACAGATTTCTCATACTACAGAAACTACCCATAAATAAATTAAAAGATGTACTAACTGCAGTATTTATGTCTGTCTCTGTGTATGCATGTGTCCGTTTATTTATTACTATTTGATGATCAAATGGATGAACTAGTCTTTGATCCCGTTTAATTACTACTTGGGCTCACTGAGCAGAATGCAATCAGGCTACAATGAAGAGAGTTTTATAAAATAAGTAACAGAGCATATAGACATAATAGAAGAATGGAAGGCACAGTTTTATTCTTTATGGACAGTGAATGGTAGCACACATTGTACTACAATTGATAGTAAATGTGTTTGGCATTAACCATTCGAATGTAGAGCACATTGAACTAGAACTGATAGTATATGTGTTGGACATTAACCATTATCTCAATATCACTTCAAAAGAAGATTCAATGAGAGATTTCTTATTTCTTTTTAATTCTCAAAAGATTCTTGATTTTTTGACTGGTTGCAGATTTCAAGTCACAGTCTGGAGAAAGGTTTTCACCCATAGTTTATTTGGGCAGGGCTATCCAGGGAGAGAAAGTTGCCTTTTGTACTTCTCTGGCCATGTACAGTACATTTTCTTGAATACAATGTTTCCTTTGAAGAGGAGGGGACAGTAGCCTTGTTTTAAAACCTTAAAGATCAGTATATTAAGGAGAATGATTGCCTCATTGGCCACTGAGAGTCAGATGACACTTTCCAGTAGTTTGCAATAAAGAAGTAAGGGGATCTGTTAGGATAATAAATCTAAATAAGTTCATAGGTGAATCCTACACTAACTGCCCCTAATGGTCCATTTTAATCCTAGCCAGTAATCTGATGTCAGAATCAAACCTTCTTCCTTGTGTCTATAAGGTGAAGATCTTAACCATCATGCCAAATCCATGTCTTTTTCTGTATAATTTGTATTCTGTGGGTAACTATTAGCTGAGTGTAAAAGAAGAAAAGAAAGGTAATTCTATGTTAGGAATTAAAACATTTTTACCAATAGATAGGTGGGCGTTCAGTGAGAGAGTATTTGTGAGCCTATAGCAAAGTTTTAATTGTCCTAACAGCTTCATTAGATGTAGAGGAGTTTGTGTGTCTGTGTACAAAAGAGCTGGACTGAGGGTGAGCCTCTGGTATCACAGTTCTGTGACACTGGAAATAGTGTTACCATTGAGATCAGTTAGTAAATGCAAGGAATACTGGGTAAGTTTTAAGAGCTAAGAAGACCACAGTGTTATATTTCTTGTGGATAATTAATTGGTTATTAGAAATAGACCAGTTGCATAGATGAGCAAAGTCTTCTTACTGCTTGCTTTCAAGTTAATTCTGGACATTAATGGATTGTAAGAGAACTAAATCACCTGCATACATAACCAGTTAAAGTTCCAAAGGGAATGTCTTTGACAAAGGAGGAGAACAAAAGGGGACCAAGCACTGATACCTATGGGTGCCTGTGTTCAGTAGTCCAATGGAGGATAGGAGGTTATTGCAATACACCTGAAAGGATCTTTTGTGTAGAAATCTCTGAAAGCAGTGTCTTTAGTTATCTCCAAAGTTTAATTATATTTCCTAAAGGTAATTTTTGATCTAATGGTTCTGAACCTGATATTTATTTCAGTGATACATAAAACAAAGCATTCAATCTAATAAGACTAGTACTACATTACCATGAAATTATGGGATAACTGTAGAGATTATAATTAAAGCAAAATTAAGGGATGCCACAGATGAATCTTCATATTAATAATCAGATACAGAAACCTTAAGATAGCTGTGTTAATCCCTTCTTATCATAGTATTTCCATGATGTTCTCTATAATTCTGTAGAATATGCAAAACATGACTCTTCAGATGATAGACCTTGCAGGCTACTATCACACATCATTAACTAGCTGGTGAGGTGGGCAGCAATCTGCATATTCAACTCTCAGAAACTGATAGATCATTAACCCGTAAAATGAGTGTATAATCTGGCAAGGAAAACATGCAAACAGTTGAGAGTACTGAGTCCTGAATTGGATTTACTATGGTTTCAGGCTGGGTCTATATTACTTCATTGAAATAGCAATTCAACGAACTGCTATTCAGTGAACACAAAACAGCATATATTCACATCTCCAAATGTGTTACATAGGGAAAGGAGTTACTTGGCCAACAGCAGGAAATGTCATTTTCCCCACTGTAGTGCGATCTCGGAGTTGGTATATATATATATATATATATATATATATATATATATATATATATATATATATATAATTAGAGGGGCACAGCAAAATAGCTGAAATTAAATTACTTTATAGGACCCAATAAAGAGGCTATCTCTTGAGTTTTCAGTGCAGCTAGAGACATAAGGTCTGTACTAGGAAGCTTTCGGTATTGTCCTTGAAGTGAACTAGTTGCTACTTTTGAAGCATGAAGGAATGCAATTGCCTTATAACTTTCAGCATCTGCAAAGATCTGAGGAAAAGCCATTGTCTGTATATTTTAACAGATAGATGCTAAATGCTGCCAGCTTCTAGCAGTGGGGGTTTTGGCCTGGGAACTAGAAGTCAGATGATAAGAAATTATGTCATCCTGCAAGCTATCCCAGAAGTGATATTTGAGAAACTATTTTGAGAAGTCTCTTAGTGAGACAGACCATTCTGCATTCTGTCTTGGACCTTACAACAATTAGAAGATCCATTCATCACATCTGCCTTTCTCTAATGAAATATGTTTCTAGGGAACAGTATAACTCTTTTAGATACAGTCAGGAATATAGCGGAGTTTAGTTTAGATGTTTTTCTTTATTTGTATGGGCCTGTACTGCAATGTTGTTTTAAACATTTCCTGTGTTTTGAACTTTGATGTCACTGTGAATATATATTTAGTATTGTCTTGTTATTTTAGTATTTATTATTACATATATTTAAACCTTTCATTGTGCCTGTTCTGTGTAGAGATATTAATTAAGGTTTTGAGAGTACTTGCATATTTATTTGGTGGCACTGTATTGGCCACTCCTAATAGCCAGCCTTGCTCTTGATCAAACTACCATTTGTATTACTATTAATATTACACAGTAAGACTGGACACCCTTTGTTAAGGCCCCTAAAATAACTGATAAGTGACAGTTGGCAGTGATAACTACCTAATAGTCTGGGCAGAAGGGAGTATCGCTAGTGAACCTGTGCCAGTCTCTCCAGGGGGTGTGTGTGTGTGTGTGTGTGTGTGTGTGTGTGTGTGTGTGTGTGTCAGCTACTTGGGCAGGGACACGAACCACTGGTTAGGCAGAGATGGTGCTGGAGTTCTTGGACTGGTCACTCAGCTGAGATCTCAACTCTATAGCTGTGTCAGTGGGGATTCTTATTGGGGAGCTGGAGAAAGAAACAAAAATCAACTGGTGACTGACTTTGGTCTCTCTCTACTCTCAAGGGAAGTTGCACTTGATGCAGAGAGCTGCATCTGAAAATATTGGGTGTGCACTTGTCAGCCTCTCAGTAAACGTCCCCTACAGTTGCCAGTGGTGAGGATTGGGGCTTCTTGATTACTGGTCCAGTGGTGGGTTGTCACACATGTGATGCCATATACTGTGGTTTTGAGCCACATATAGGAGTGTTATGTATTCAGTGGGTATACTCCAAGTATTTATGTATGTAATTACAGTTTTTACAAGTAAATACAAACAAGTACATATATAAAGAAATTAAGCAAAATTTTATGGAATCAATGTGAAAAACAAACAAAAAAATGTTTAAACATTTACATCATACCTTTAAAAATAAAAAAAATTAAATTTCATCTTGTTCTTTGTAGTTTCACATTACCATTTCTTTTCCAGTTTTCCCATTTTAAGCTGTCCGAAAAAGCAAGCGGTGTCATGTATATTTTGACTATAAGCTGTTGTAGCAAGTAATTCACAAAGCTCATATGCAGCCATCATTTATTAAACATAGTTTAGTCTGTTAAAGAAAAATAATTTAAAAAGGGCTTTTCATGTGGGACCTTTTACTTCTGAACAAATTATGTAACTGTGTTTCACATGCAGAATTTTCAGAATTAAATGTATGCCAGTACTTTCATTTTTACTGTGCCTACCCTTCAAAAACTTGTCGTGTGATTTGTGAAAACAGACAACTGCCTTAGTGCACTAATAAAGTGACATACTGAAGTGGTGTAGCTAGGACAGAACAAAGGGGTGACTGTTCCAGATTCAGTGTGTTAGGGCGCACAATTAGCAGGTTCTTTTGTAGCATTAGTTCAGTAAAGGCATTTAGAAATTAATGCCAACACTGTATTTGCAGTCATAACTGAAGCACAGCATGCCACTTGTTAAATACATTACTGTAAACTGAGTCACTCTGTAATATACTCAGTGGTGTGGGACCTGTAGTCCTCTGTCCTCCTTTGGAAGTATAATTGTTTGCCATTCTACTCCACGATGTTGATCATCCCAAATTTATCTCATTATTGCTTTCTGCATAATATTACAGAGATTCCTCTCCAGTTCATATAGAAAAGATTGCTTTGTATATAATACCAAGGGAACTATTACCATTTTAACCTCTTATATTGCTTGTTCCAGGTCCCCAGCCACCAACTTCCAATGTCTTAAAAAACTGAAGCTCTTCCTTTTGCTTTCCTGCCTAGTTTACTTAGGTGACTCACTAGACATCCTTACAATCCATGTCCCTAAAGATTTCATCCCATAATATCCCCCATGGCCCAGGATAGTTCTGTATTAAATCATGTTTTGGCACATAATTGACACAGATAACCTTAGTCTTGTCTTGATTTTGTATCCTGACAATTTAGTATATTCCCTAAGTATCCCAAATTAATTTGGTATATATTTGTGAACAGGTTGGTTAGATATATTATTACATCTTCCACAAACTTGACTAATTTCTCGTCTGCCCCATACCAATCCTATCCTCTTAAGTGTCTCATCTGAGCTTCTGTGCCAAGGGTTCTAGGTACAGGGCACCAAGGCCTCTAGGTACATGCAAAGAGTAATTGAAAGAGCAGACCCCACTATATTGTACTGCTTTCTATCCTAAATTCCCGTAACTGTCTGCCATCTACTTTTAACTTTGCTGTTGGTTCCCTGTACAACTCTTTTATTTGTTCAGTTAGTTACTTGAAGCCTCATTTGCTACTTTACCTTCCATAAAAAAACAGCAGTGTATCCAATCAAAGACCTTATCTGCATCCAGGCCCATTAGCATTAATGGTTTCTTCTTACTTTCTGCTTCTAGGTGTATCACAGATGTTTTTAAACTGTTGTCAAATGTCTGCTTATTCTTCGCAAACCCACATTGATCCAAGCTAATAATCTGTGGTAATATGTTGGCCACCCTGTTTGCTATGATTGCTACAAATACTTTATAGTCATGGTTTAGTATTGAAATCAGCCTATATGAGCTAGTATTTGCTGGATCTCTCTCCTCCTTTTATATAACTGAAAATTACTGCTTTTTCCACAAGGATGGAAACATATTTTCTCCCAAGACATGATTGGACAACTGGACCCAGATCTGTACAGTCTATTCCTTAGCTTCTTTCCATACCTCCACTGGTATGCTATTTTCTCACAGTAACTATTCTACTGCTACAGCTTTTATTTACCTATCCTCCTCCTCTATTTCTGTTGGTGCAATCAGTTTCTCCCTTTCCTCCTCTCTCATTTTTAGTATCTGCAAATTCTCTATAAACTCCTTTCATTTCTCTGCCCAGTTGTCTCCTTCCTTTTGTTCCTTATATAACCATGTAAGATGGAGGAGAATGGAACCCTGCTGATGATAAAGGACAAAATCTCAACTGTAGTATATACAATCCACGACAAACTTGAATAAAATCCAATATTGATTTATTATATCCACGTTAAGCACTTTCAGCTGTCCCCAGCCTTCATCAGAACAAATAATGTCTCCAAATACAAGGTTTAAATACATACATAATTGTCTCCCTAATTGATAAATTAGTAAAAAAATTAGTAAAAAAAACGCCAAAAAATTTTTTAAAGGTACATGATATCAAAACCAATATTAACCTAATCTACTCACACATACTTCAAATATCACTACTAAGCATACATATAGTAAAAACATTATCATGTAATGAAAAATTCGATATATTTGTTAAAAATTATATCTAGCATCCATTATTCACATATAAAATCTATCTTGTTACAACATGCATAAATGTACAACTTTTCACTTCGAATTAGTTAATGACAGTAATAATGGTATATAATTCTAAATGTGTTATTCCAATGCTAAAAATGGTTTTATACTAGTAAAATCATTGAGACCAGGTGGTCTTGTGGAGTCAGTCAAAATTTGCCACTTGCTTTCACATAATGCTAACTTAGTTTTCCAATCACCTCCAAATGGTGTATTATCCACCTGCTCAATGATAGAAAAAAGAAAGCTATGGTCTACACCTTTATCTAAAATGTGCCTGCATAATGCGTTCTTAGTGTCACACTTCCCTATTCTATACTGGTGTTCGTAGATACGTCTATTTAGTTGTCTCTCAGTTTTACCAATATAATGGGCGTTGCATGCTGTACAGATGGCCACATAGACCACCTGTTTACTTTTACAGTTACCCCTTTTGCATTTGATGGTAGTGTGACATATATCATCTATCTTAATGATTTTGCTGGTATTGATATATTTGCATTGTTTGCAATTTCCACATTTTGTGGTCCCTTTATCTGTATCTCCTTTCATTTTGGTGTGACCATCTTTTTGTAATATTCTCTTTAGATTGGGAGCTGTTTTAACAACACATCTGGGTTTACTACCCAAAATTTGCTCTTTGTCTATAATCGTCAGTGTTTTCCAATGTCTGTCCAATATCTCTTGAATCAGATATGTGTTGGGGAATACATAAGTACACATACCCTACCTACAGATGTATTGAGAATGTCTTCTTTAGTAGTTGGTTGGAATGTACCTAACAGTGGAAAGTATTTTTTACCCCATTCCCGGGTGACGTATTTGATAACTTCGTCCACCATCTTCTCGGGGTAGGCTCTCGTGATGAACATGTCCTTAATAATATCCATTTCAGTTTTCACCATGCTTTTATTGGACGTCATCCTTGCCACCCGAATGCATTGACCTTTGACTATGTTACTGAAAATATGGGGGGGTGATTGCTGCTGTAATGAACATAATCATTGGAAAATGTTGGTTTTCTATAGATTCTGGACATAAATCCACTGTCGTTCTTAGTTAATAAGATGTCTAAATAGGACATTTCTTCATAACTGTAGTCAAATGTAAATTGTAGAAAATCCACTGTTTGATTGAGATATGTCATGAATTCCAACAATTTATCCTCTGATGCCCTCCACAAGATGAAAATATCATCTAGATATCTGACATACAAGGCGATGTTACTGTAATGAGAGCTTTTGAAAATGTACTCCGATTCCCATTCTGCCATGACCAGATTCGCAAAGATGGGGGCACACGCTGCTCCCATCGCTACTCCCCTGGTCTGTCTGAAATATTCACCTTGATGTAGAATGTAGTTGTAATCCAACACTAGTGACATCATGTCACAAAGGAGACTGATCTTTTCCCAAGGGAAGTCTGTGAACTTCCTTAGACTGCTTTCGAAAAATTCCAAACCTACAGTCCTGGGAATGCTAGAAAAAAGATCCACGACATCTATGGTCAACAAGATGAAATTGGTGTCCCATAGTTCTTTCTTGATGGTCCCTAAAAATCTCCATGAATCCTTGATGATATGAGGAATGTTGTCGTATGTCCTTTTGAGCCAACCGTCGATCAGTTGTCCTATTTTGAAGGTTTTGGATCTAGAACCTGACACAATGGGACGAAAGGGAGGTTGTTGAATGGATTTGTGTACCTTGGGTATGCCCACCATCTTTGCTAGAACTGGATGATCTACTTTCAAAAAGGAATAGGTCTCATTGTTGATCCTGTTGTCGATTAAATATTCCTCTATGATGAGGTCTATGCGCTTATGTCCTATGTTGACCTGGTTCAAGGAGATGTTTTCATAATTTCCTGAATTATGAAGAATGTTGTCAATCTCCTGATCATAGTCCTTAGTGGAGAAAATCACTGCCCCCCCTCCCTTGTCGGGTTTCATGACTCTGATATCCCTGTTCGAGGTGAGGTCGGATAAACATTTCCTTTCCAACCTGGTGAGATTGTCTGTAGCATCCCCATTCTGATGTTTCTTCTTGTTGTATGTCCAATAAATATCATTACAAACAAGGTGTTCAAAGTTCGTCACATGGGGATTTGATGTAGGAATGTAGGTACTTTTTTTCGTGAGGGTGGTCCCTGCTATACCCGTGTGCTTATGTTCAAAGTGAGGTTGTTTGTCAAACTGAAGAGCCAAATTCAACTTTCTACAATATTTCTTGACTTCTTTTATGCTGTCTATAATGTTCCAACCCCTCGTGGGTATAAAGCTCTCATTACAGTAACATCGCCTTGTATGTCAGATATCTAGATGATATTTTCATCTTGTGGAGGGCATCAGAGGATAAATTGTTGGAATTCATGACATATCTCAATCAAACAGTGGATTTTCTACAATTTACATTTGACTACAGTTATGAAGAAATGTCCTATTTAGACATCTTATTAACTAAGAACGACAGTGGATTTATGTCCAGAATCTATAGAAAACCAACATTTTCCAATGATTATGTTCATTATAGCAGCAATCACCCCCCCCATATTTTCAGTAACATAGTCAAAGGTCAATGCATTCGGGTGGCAAGGATGACGTCCAATAAAAGCATGGTGAAAACTGAAATGGATATTATTAAGGACATGTTCATCACGAGAGCCTACCCCGAGAAGATGGTGGACGAAGTTATCAAATACGTCACCCGGGAATGGGGTAAAAAATACTTTCCACTGTTAGGTACATTCCAACCAACTACTAAAGAAGACATTCTCAATACATCTGTAGGTAGGGTATGTGTACTTATGTATTCCCCCAACACATATCTGATTCAAGAGATATTGGACAGACATTGGAAAACACTGACGATTATAGACAAAGAGCAAATTTTGGGTAGTAAACCCAGATGTGTTTTTAAAACAGCTCCCAATCTAAAGAGAATATTACAAAAAGATGGTCACACCAAAATGAAAGGAGATACAGATAAAGGGACCACAAAATGTGGAAATTGCAAACAATGCAAATATATCAATACCAGCAAAATCATTAAGATAGATGATATATGTCACACTACCATCAAATGCAAAAGGGGTAACTGTAAAAGTAAACAGGTGGTCTATGTGGCCATCTGTACAGCATGCAACGCCCATTATATTGGTAAAACTGAGAGACAACTAAATAGACGTATCTACGAACACCAGTATAGAATAGGGAAGTGTGACACTAAGAACGCATTATGCAGGCACATTTTAGATAAAGGTGTAGACCATAGCTTTCTTTTTTCTATCATTGAGCAGGTGGATAATACACCATTTGGAGGTGATTGGAAAACTAAGTTAGCATTATGTGAAAGCAAGTGGCAAATTTTGACTGACTCCACAAGACCACCTGGTCTCAATGATTTTATTAGTATAAAACCATTTTTAGCATTGGAATAACACATTTAGAATTATATACCATTATTACTGTCATTAACTAATTCGAAGTGAAAAGTTGTACATTTATGCATGTTGTAACAAGATAGATTTTATATGTGAATAATGGATGCTAGATATAATTTTTAACAAATATATCGAATTTTTCATTACATGATAATGTTTTTACTATATGTATGTTTAGTAGTGATATTTGAAGTATGTGTGAGTAGATTATGTTAATATTAGTTTTGATATTATGTACCTTTAAAATTTTTTGGCGGTTTTTTACTAATTTATCAATTAGGGAGACAATTATGTATGTATTTAAACCTTGTCTTTGGAGACATTATTTGTTCTGATGAAGGCTGGGGACAGCTGAAAGCGCTTAACGTGGATATAATAAATCAATATTGGATTTTATTCAAGTTTGTCGTGGATTGTATATACTACAGTTGAGATTTTGTCCTTTATCATCAGCAGGGTTCCATTCTCCTCCATCTTACAGTTCTTGTGTTGTTCATTTTGACTTTTGGTGTGTTATATAACCATGTGTAACAATTCTTAAAGATCTCCCTAATATTCTCTGGGTCTTGATGCATTTCCCATGTCCTCATATCATGGATTTTGGTCATATGTCTAATCATCTTTTGTTTCCTTAACTCTTGGTCCAGATATTTTTTAGTTTCTTAATATTTTTGCAAAAACAAATGTCTTCTTGTCACCTACTGCTTTTCCATCTGGTCAGTTAAATAGTCATCCCGTCTTTCCTCCAGTTCCCTCATCCTATCCTCCTCACCTTCTTATTCTCTTTGTCTCTCTGCTGAAACATTTCTTATCCCTCAGCACTTGCCTCATTGTTTGCTCCTTTTCCTGCCAGTCTGGTTTTCTATCTCTATTTTTGCCTGTATTCGTCTCCATTTTGTCTTCCCACTTCTGCATTATTTCCCCTCATCAGTTTTCTGCAACAAGCTAATCATTTCTCTTTGTCAGCAACCCTTCCATCCTTTTTGTGATTTTTAAGTAGAGCACCGGAAATCACTAATGCTTCATTATTTCTCTTTTCAGGTGTTTTAGTTCTAGTGGCGTAGAATCTGATAAATGCATAGGATGCATCTCTACCCTATTTAGCATAGGCATATGCTCCTTTATCCAACCTAGCCCAGCTGTCACTCCTTCCCAAGTAGAACATGTAGCTGGTCCTCTCCTCCTCTGAACTTGATTAATATTTGCTAAACCATATAGTATAAAAAAGTAGATTCTTGGCAGCCTGCCTTTTGGGGTAACAGCTCCCTTTCTTGGGCCACCACTTACATTGTCCTTATTCACCACGAAATTCCATTTACCCCATCACCATATCTTCCCAGCCTAACCTTAGAATCCTATTTAGCATGTGACTTATTTCTTCCTATTGCTTTCTCAGGGGTACATAAACATTAACTATTCTGTTTCCTCCTCTAATAACGTCTTACCTTGACCTACCTCCCTCTTCTGTGGGTAATGGTCTCCCTTTAACAATTAATGTAATTATCCTTCCATCTCCTATTTTCTATCTGATGTGCATAATAGCCCTTCCTAAATCTATTTTTTTATCAAATCATCATGTCATCTCCAATCCAGATGCATCTTCTACAACATTGCAACCTGTATCCCATTGATCCTCAAGTGACCTACTCTTTTCTCAATGTTTAGCTTGTTTGTGAGGCCATTTATTTTCTTTATTACTGTCCTTAACCCCATTTCTTTTCTCTTGTGTACATCCTGTTTCTTTTTCACCTTATGTCTATCCCTTGTACAATGCTTTTCTCGTCCTCTTATTGTAGTTCTGTCACTTTCTGTCTAATTACCCATCAGTCATTTGGTCTTGAGTTTATTTTTCTTAAATAACTGTCATACTTCAATACCCCCAACTACCTCCAAAACATAAACAGTTAACTATATGCACTCATTTTTCCCATCTTCCTTATGGTACTTTAGAGCAATGCCCTTTTTTGTCATCAAAGCAAAATCTCTCCCTTATATGTCTGCTCCCACCGAAAGACTTACACAGTCCTCCATTGTCCTTTATGGCACTCTTCTGTTTTCCACCCACCCCCCACACTTTTTTTTTTTTTGATATCACTGTTGCCTCCCCGGAAACATTCAGGGAGAAGCATGGGCTGCCTGTTGTTCATTGTCTAGACAGTCCTTTATCATCTTTGCTACATTCTCCATTTCTTTTCATCAGTTCTGCATTTTTCCCCGAATACAGGGAAAGGTTTCAGTGGCTAGTACGAAGAATTTAGTTTTGCTGCATGCTCTGCTGTCCAGCTCCATCTCGGCTAGCTGACCTTTATCTGAAGTTTTCTAAGTACTTCATTGCTGTTTCAAGATCTATGTGCATCTTCACTCTTGTAGGAAAAAATACTTTCAAGATTGCAGGGTATGGCAAATAATACCTAAAGACAACATTCATGCACAGTCATATGCGCTGGATAAACCAGTTTCACTTCTGTCTACATTAACTTTTATGTGCTTCCCCTTCCTGTACATCAAACTGAAAGTACTGCACTTTAATCGCCACTGGTCTTGGAAAGTGTGCAGTAGCTCAAGGACCACATATATCTGACTTGCCCTGTCTGTCAGTATTTTTTCTTTCTGCAAGTCAGTCCACATACTCACTTGATCAATCATAAATGCTGTACAAACTTTCCTTGTTCTTCATTCAGGAATACTGGGAAATCAGAGATTATATAATATCTCCCTATTGGCTATCTCAAACAGCTTTTCTCTGATCTCTTCCTGTGCCACTTCCTCGTTAATTTGACTGAGTGTTCCTGCTCTCCTTTCTGCAGACTTCATGCCATTTTGACCTCTTCCATTCTCTTGTTGTTCCTCTTTATATGACCCCATTTGTGACCCACATATTTTGAGAACTTCTTAATAAACATCAATTTTATCTTGCAAGTGCACTATTTCTCTTCCCCTCCGTTTACGTTGTATAGCTGGTTATTGTGTGTCTCTTGTACAGCCGCTACCTCAGGAAAACTGCACTCTGTTCTGATTTGGCCATTTTCACTTGCTTTTACTGTTGCCTTTGCTTTTTCCAGCATACAGACCAATACACAGTTTAGAACATTTTAACTCACTAATTCATCACTGTATTGGCATTTTTCTCATTTCTTGAGAGAAGAAACCAAAAACTACATCTTGCTAGCCTCTGACCATTCCAGACGTCCTCTATACAAACAATTGTTTAAACATGTAAATAGCCGTGGCTTTCTCTGTGATGAACAACATGGCTTCTGCCACTCATTCAGCACCCCATCTTCTCTTTCACTGCTACTGACTCCATTTACAAGAACATAAATTATGGGATCATTACTGCAGGTCTCTTTATTGATATGACAAGATTGTGAAATTGTTAACCATAATTTCCGACTTGAATTACAAAAAACCTAATACAGTAGCATGTTTCCAAAGCTACTTGATAGAACCTTTCAAGTGTACAACAATAATTCATTCAAAATTCATTAATTCAAAACTTTACTAAAAGCGCACCTAAAAACATGCTGGCTATGCCCTTGCAACTCCCACGTTAATATCACCCACCCCATCCAACCACTACCTTTCTTTCCATTCCACTAACTACCTTGATTATAGCAAGTGCAAATACTCATAAGCCTAGTACTTATTATACAGCAGGAACTTCTCATTGTAACATTTGTTAATATCTGTTATGTACGTCACAGATAAAGACTCTAGTTGTCTACTGATGTACTATGTTCTTCATCTGTAAATATGTTGTAAGTAATTGCTATGTAAATTGTTAATCGCTATGTAATCCAATGTAACTACTGTCTGTTTATTTTAACTGTGGAGCTTTTCTCCCTGGACCTCCACTGAAAATGGACCTACATCCAGTTGGACACTCCTGGTCAACAAATATAAATAAATAAATAAATAAATTGTCTGCCATTGCAGTGCTGCACAAAGGAGTTCTTCCGGTCTTAGTATTAGGCTCCCCTCTCTTTAGTTTCCCTTCCATTTAAACACTCACATCTTATCATTGTCATGTACACAGGTGATCTTCATATTACCGAGTAGCAAAACACATCCTAATATACAGGCTAATTACAAGATAACTTAGACAAAGCCTCAGACATCTGTTGATGGTATTTTAACCCCAAGAAAACCACTGCAGCTGTATTTGAACTATTCAGAAATTGGCTTCAACCCCCCCCCCCCCCCTTTCTACTGAAGGAAAACTGCTCCTAATATCTCGGGCAGAAATATTAAAGAGGACACTCAACGCATCAGTTTCCTTTGCCACTCACACAGAGAAAATTCTGGCACAACGTAGTCAGCTACTGAATCTCACTCCTTCTTTGTCAAAGAAAGTAAAAAGGAAATACATATTTTTAAACTAACAGCTGCATTTTCTATGAATAATGGTGACCTGAGACATAATTCTATTAAGTAGCAAGGGATGTGCAGAGAGGTCTTTACTTCCTCATATGAAATGGAGAGTTATTCCCAAGTGTATGACACTTGTATCAGACAAATGTATGCTCACACTTATCTGGTCAGCACTTAATACATTTGCTGTGAAATGCATACAGATTATTAGCAGACTCAGAAAATTTATTTAGACATGTATAACTTTGTCAGGTTTTCTACAGTTAATACACACATTTCAGTCTCTTTGGCACAGGAATTCTGGAGAAAGTCTAAAATAATGAGGGGACAGAGGCCCAAAAATAGGGAGAGATTTTAAACATTGGTCTTATAAATTTAGAAAAGTTGCTAGAATGACAGGATTTGTGTTTGCATGCATTCTTGAAGCATATGAACTTTAAAACTCAAAGGTATGTCATTATTTAGAGAAGTCAGTCCTTAGCTATTTGCAAGAAAACACAAATTTTATATGGAGCAGACCAAAAATATCACACACACACACACACACACACACATACATACAGAGGAGAAATATGGGGATGGAGGCATCAGGTAGTTTGATAAAAGTATTGTGCAAAATTATAACCAGATGAGTCCATATAAGCATCTACCAGAGATTTAAAGTCTTAAATGTTTACGCATGGCTTAATTCTGTCTGAAGTCCCTTCTGTGACCTCACTACCCTTTCAATAAATAAAATCTTTCCATAGGAAAGCACGCGTGCATCCTTATTTAGTTGCATATTTCTTGTTGTTAAGCTCAGACTGGAATTATGACTTTCAGCTGTAATGCAGTCCCTCGATAGAGATTGGGACAATGTTCATATCTGAAGGAATCAGATTTCTGAGTACAAAACATGCAGGATGTATATTTAAGGATATATGTTATAGCAGTAGTTGTCATCCTGGGTGATGTGAGCTAGAAGCATGAAAACATAAGATGTTAGAAATGATGTGTTAAAAGTATATAGTTTTTCTACCTTTTTGGTAATCAGTTGTTACCATAATGTCAGGGGTTTAATGTGAAGTGAATATCATGAGTACCATGACTTTGCATTCTACCCGAAATGTCTGGTTTATGCATCTACTTCTCTGTCTCTGAAGTAATTACTAATGCCACTTCTATCTGTAAATTGTCTAACTTTAAAATGAGGCCCCTTGTCATTGTAAGTCTAATTTCTGAAATATGCTGTCCATTTATTATATTGTAATTCACCTTTAGGTACCAACAAAAACTCAGATGCTTAGCCTTTATGCTTTCCTCAGGAGACCCCTCATTAAATTTCTTTAGACTTTTTTTGTGCCCGCCTTTGTAGATATCTGTGTGGGTTTTTGTCATCTGAACTGCCTCAGTTTGATCAATGTTATTAAAGACACATCATCATCAGAAACACAGACAGCACTTCAAATAAGGCTTTGCTAACAATCTGTAACAGAAAGATGACAACTTTTTTTCTATTGGTATTCATCTTCATGTATTCTAGTTTTTTTTTTTTTTTTTTACTTGAACTGGTGACCTTTATAAAATAAGACTAAGGTACCTAAGGCAACTGTTCCCTTTTGCACTGACCTTGCTCTTCTCTCCTGTCCATTTGTTTTGCACACTGTGTGTGCTTTTAATTGCAGTTGTACCACAGAACAGCTCTTACTTTGAAAAAGCTGCATATTTTGAAGTATACCTGCAGATCAGAAAAAATGCATTATTAGGCTGTTATAGATTTTTTCCTTCTATGAGAGAGGATGCTTATTTCTTTCATCAAGTTCTTAAGTGTCACTCACAAAGACATTTAACATTTACCATATTATTTATTTATTTCCAGTTTGATGACCGGGGATGTCCACTGGGCTCAGAGAGCCTGTTTTCAGTGGAGGCCCAGGGAGAAAAGCTCCATGTTACAAAGTTTAGATACAGATACAATATAGAAAAGAAGATCAATTTAAAATTATGTTTCTTGCTAGAGAGCAGGTGTAATTTCTTAGGTACATGTTACATTTAGATACAGACACAATATTATTAATGAACAATTTACAGTTAAATTTCATGTTAGAGAGCAGGTGTAGATTCTTAGGTACATGGTACAAATTTGATATTTACAATATGTACATATGTGTGGTAGCCTATAGATTATAGCTAGAGGGGCTAGTAATCATAGCTGGAGAGGGGTTTAGAGGTGGAGAGAAAATTATAGGACTAGGTGGGGAGAATGCAGTTGCATTGTCTGTTAGAGTAAATGTAGGAATGTAACTGAGATTTAAAGTTTCCAAAGTTTGCACAGGTCCTTAGCGAGGAAGGAAGAGAATTCCATTTTTTGCTAAGGAAAAGGGTAGCAGGAGCTGGCCAGCAGGGCGACTGGGTTTTCGGACACAGATTAGGTTTTGGTGAGTCGATCTGAGAGTTCTCTGAGGAGTTTAGGGGAGAAGGATGTTGCATAGAGCAGGGCACTTAGAGGGTTGAAAGATTAGTTTGGGGGTGTGGTAATCTGAAGATAGTCTAGATGTTTGGAGAGTTCAAGCCAGTGTAACAAATTAAGGGCAATACAGTGATGGGAGGAGTATTTGGCTTTGGTGACAAATTTAGAAATCTTATTATAACAGACTTCCAGTTTTGAAGTGAGTGTGGCAGAAAAGTTAGTTAATAGAGGAGTGCCATACATTAGTGAGGGGAGTAGATAGGTAGTGGCAAGCGTTTGTCTGGTGGAAGGAGAGAGAAACTGGATGTTCCTGTATAGCATACCAAGCTTTATATGGGTTTTCTTAATGTTTTGCTGGATGTGAGTGTTGAATTTCAGGTATTCATCAATAGTGACCCCAAGTAGTTTGGCAAAGGGAACAACCTCTATAGTGGAGTTGTTTTGGCTAATGATTTGGAATAAGTTTTTATCAAGAGTGGATGCATTTGAGGGAGAGAATAATAGTATTTTGGATTTACTGGCATTTAGTGAGAGGTGATTCTGATGCATCCAATTTTCAGTGGTGGAGAAAGCTTGGCTCACTGTCTGAAGCCTTGGGAGGTTGGTGGCACAGCAGATTAATGTGGAATCGTCTGCATGTTGTACAATTTTGGCATTGGGTATGGCTTTGTGGAAATTGTTAATAAAGATGTTAAACAGCATTGGACCGAGTATGGTTCATAGGTAGGTACTAGGCTATTGGCCCTAGGGCCTATATAAGCCTAGCCAAATGGTACCCTGGCTTTTGCCACCCCAAAACATTATTTTCCTGTGCCCCTGTCAAGCAGAGCCACAAAAGTGATCCCCGGGGTGAATTTCCTATCTCCCATGCAATCATCAAGATTTTTCTTGAAGAGTGCTAATGAGGACCTTTGCTTGATACAGATAGGTAGTTTGTTCCAGAGTATGGAAAGTCTCTGAGATAGGAATCTATCCCTCCAGCATATTCTGTTTATTGTGGTGACAAGGTTTAGGTCCCTAGAGCATGTAGCTCGGAGGGATTGGGATTTCTTTACATGGAGCATGTCCAACAGCTCTGGGTTTGACATAAGTTTGTATGTTAGGCAGAGATCGCCTCTGAGTAGGCGATATGCGACAGAGTAAAGCTGGAGTTTTTTGAGACGTTCTGCGTAGGGCATCTGTTTGAGGCTGGTAATCCTCTTTGTGAGGTATTTCTGTGGCCTTTCCTGTTCTTGTAGATGTCTTGTGAGCTACATACCAAAAGGGACGTTGTACTCTATAATGGGTCTGAGTGATGAGTAGAGGGGGAACAATGATCTCTTTTTTCCTGGATGAGAAACCTTTTGTGATGAGGTGTGCCACATAGAAGGATTTCCTGACTACTGTGGTGATGTGATTATCAAAGGAGAGACTACTGTCCACCTGTGTCCCAAGGTCTCTTATCACACTTTCAGTGTTACGTAGACTACCGCCTATGTGGTAGTTCATGGGTACAGAGTTTTTACCAAAAGGGATGACAATGCACTTTTTGGCATTGAGCTTGAGGCCATGGCTTTGACACCAGGCATCTGTCTCAGTGAGGCCCTTTTGTAGGATGTCCACATCGTTAGAAGATTTGATTATGGCTCCTAGTTTGCAGTCATCTGCAAACTTTGTTAGCCAAAGACCTGTGTTAGCCTGTACTTCAGAGAAGTAGATACCAAACAGGAGAGGACCTAGGACTGAACCCTGTGGTACTCCACTTGTCACTGGTCTGAAGTTGGATTTAGAGTCTGCTACTTTCACAGTGTGGGTTCGGTCAGTGAGCCAGTTGGCAACCCATCTTGTGACATAGGGATTTATACCTAGTTTAGTGAGTTTATCTATAATTTCAGAGTGGGGGATGGTGTCGAAAGCCTTGGCGAGATCTAGATAGACTGTATGTACCACCTTGCCCTCATCAACAGCTTTGGTGACCACTTCAAAGAAGTCTAGCAGGTTTAGGAGACATGATCTGCCTTTTACAAACCCGAACTGGGTAGGGTCCAGTGTTTGGAGATCACCAGTGTCATTGTTTATAAGTTCCATGATGATACACTCCATAGCCTTGCAGACCAGGCACATCAGACTAATGGGGCAGTAATTCCCGGGGTACATGGTGGCTCCCCCTTTGTGGAGTGGGATACCTGTTGCTGTGCACCATTCAGTGGGCACAAAGCCTGAGGTGAGGCTATCATTGAACATGGTACTTAGGTGGGGTGCCAGCTGGTTCTGTAATTCATGTTGGAACCCCAGTGGGGGTGGGAAGGAAGGTTGAAGTGCCTGTCCCCCATTTTACAGCTTGAGATCTATTGGAGAGGTAGCTAGAGAACCAGGATAAGGTATTCTGGGAGAAATTAAAGTTGGAGAGATGGTTTAGGAGATGGGTGTGGGAGATGGTATCAAATGCCTTGGACAGATCTAAAAGAACAGTAGAAACTATTTTTTCAGAGTCCCGGGCAAGATTTATTGTCTCTAGGAAGGAGAGAAGTGCATTAGTTGTACTATGGCCTGGACGGAAGCCGTGTTGGGTTGGAGTGATTAGCTGGTTATTGGCTAAGAATGGCATGAGCTGAATGTGAATGCATTTTTCTAGTAGTTTGGAAATTGGGGAGAGGAAGGCTATGGGGCAGAAGATGGAGATGTTATTGTTTTTGCCTCCTTTATGGAGAGATAGAATGAAGGCAGTGTGCCATAGTTTGGGAACATAAGATTCTAGCATGGATCTATTGATCAGGATGCTAATGGGAAAAGCTATACCATCTGCAGCTATTTTTAGGAAGGAGGATGGGATATTGTCAGGGGCATTGGAGCAAGGTTTTAATTTGGAGAGTTTTTTTTATATAGGATGTTGAGATAGGTTTAAGGTTGAATATAGGTGGAGGGTGTTGTAGGTGATGCTGACGAAAGGGTGGATTGAGGGGAAGGGTTATTGTTCGAGAAGATTTTGGTCAGTTAGTGAAGAAGGAGTTGAATAGAGAGGCTATTTCAGGGTCAGATTTGCTGGTGTCAGGACAGGGGTTGCGAAGAGAATTAATGGAGTTCCAGAATTGTTTTGGGCTTTTAGATTGGTCAGATTGAAGTTTAATATAGTAGGACTTTTCGCGTCTGATGATTTGTTTTTTAGCAAGGTTGCGGAGTTGTTTATATTTAAGAAAGGTTTCAGGCTGCTTGTTTTGTTGGTATGTTTTCCAGGATTTGTCTCTTTGTATCATAAGTTTTTTGTTATCTTTGGTTAGCCAAGGGGCGGATTTGGTTTTTACTCTTTTTGTTCTTGGTGGCGCTAGGGAATTGAGGATGTTTAAGAAGGAGGAGTTGAAAAATTCTACT
The DNA here is from genome assembly GCF_019279795.1 of Protopterus annectens. Taxonomy (NCBI): domain Eukaryota; kingdom Metazoa; phylum Chordata; order Ceratodontiformes; family Protopteridae; genus Protopterus; species Protopterus annectens. The sequence goes on along the minus strand of NC_056749.1, from coordinate 662,484,762 downwards.
GCATTATCTAGTGGAAGGGTTTTTAGTGGGTTCCAATTTGTTTGTTTCAGGGAGTTAGAGAAGGTAGTTGGGTTAAAGTTTGTGAGGTTACGTATGTGGATGACTTGGAGTGGGTGAGGATAGGAGTGGGTAGCTCGGTAGATAAATGCTGGCAAGTGGTCTCCTATAGAGTCGGCTGTGATGCCAGAGTTTAAGATTTTATTGGGATGGAAAGCTAGGATCCAGTCTAATGTAGTACTTGGGGGGTTTGTTTTATTGAGCCTGGTGATGGAGTTAGTAATTTGTGTATAGTTAAACAGATTGATGGATATGGTGGGATTGGGGTTATTGATTTTATTCCAATCGATGTCTACGTCTCCAAGTATATAGGTCTCCTGCTTAATATTGGTCAAGGTCCAGAGGAGTATGTCCTCCAGAGTAGTGGTGTTGTTACCCGGGGGGATACAGAGAGCAATGATACAAATGCTTTTGTGGTTATTTACTTTTAGCAGGCCTGTTACTAGTTCTGCATTATTGAATGTGGTGATAGGATGTGGGTATGGATTGATGGATAGTAGGTTAGAGTAGATTAAGGCTACCCCACCACCTCTTCTTTTTGGGCGGTCATGTCTGAGGAATTGGAATCCAGGAGGAAGGATTTCATAGTCACTAATGTAAGGTTTTAGCCATGTTTCTGAAATGGCTACAATGTCGGGTTGGTTGTAGTTCAACCAGGCATGGAATTGGGTTAATTTATTTCTTAAACTTTGTGCATTAATGTTGAAGAATTTGAGGTATTTATGGTTAGCTTTATAGTTTGAGGTGGGAAGATTAGCAGTACAGGTAGTGTTTGGTCCAGGATTTGGATGTGTCTCAAGCTAAGCAGAGGTAGTTGAGGAAGGGTAGTAGTAGTTTTGATTTGGTGTTTAGTAGTTGTGGGAAGTAAAGTATTAGCTTAGGAGTGTAGTACTTAGTTTAGGGAGGAAATACTTTTATTTTGAAGTAATGGAGTGGGCTGGGTTGAGCTAGTGAAGTGGATATGTTGTGGAAGTGTGTTTTTGAGTGATAAGAAAGGAGGTTGGGAGTGGGGGAATAGGATAGAAAGGGTGGGTTGTGTAGGTTGTGGGAGTAGGAGGTAGTGAGATATAAAGGGAATAAGACTAAAATACAGATAGTTGGGGTGAGAATGGTTTGAGGTAGGAGTCCAATAATGGTGGATAAGTGTAAAGATATAGTAGTGGGAGATGAATTAGGGGAATTAGGTGGGAGAGGAAGAGTGACTGAGACAGGCAGGTGGAGGCAAAGGGTGGTGGGGCTGTAGAGGAGGTGATTAGTTGATAGAGAGATGGGGGTTAGAGTTTCAATAAAGGTAGGAGTACTGGGGTGGGTGGGAATTGGGGGCAGCGTAGGGGAGTGGAGTGAGTCCATAGGGCGAATGGAGCGGGAAGAGCTAAAGAGAAAGTGGCTGGCTGAAACCAATCAGCCAGCTGAAGCTGAAAAGTGTGCTTTGTGAATGAAGTACAGGGACAGCAGGGGAAAATGAGGCTGAGGGGAGTAAGGTGGTGAAATACAGTTCAAGTTAAGTCAAAGCAGGCCAGTGGGGCAAGTATGAATGGGAGTGGAAGATAGCTTGGGAGAGAAGGAAAATAGATTTAGGAGCTCTTAAATCAGTAAGTGGGAGAGCAGTGCCACCTAGTGGTAAAAATATATATAAGGTAGCATAGGAGGTAAGGGAGTTAAGGACCACTGTAGGCTGCTTGGCAAAGCACAGGCACCACAGTGGTGAGCACTAGTAAAAGATTGCAGTACAAACGCTTTATATTTGATCCTGATGGGGCTATAGTTTGAAAGTTCCTTAGAAGGTTGTAGTAGTGTGCTGTAATGGAAGTCCTTTAGGAGTTATTTCCTGGACCATAGTGGGAAGGGTTAATTACACGTGCAGCTGTAGGGAGAAGAGCAGAACAAAACAGGTGAACAAGAACTTACAGAGCAAGCTGAGGAAACGCAGTTAAGGAATCAGCAGCAAGGAAGAAAACAGTTTGAAAATGGGACCTGGAGTCCCAGTAGGTAATATCACCTCATGCAGAGGTCTAATTGTTGGGATGGGGGTTATGAGAGTTTACAGCACTCTGTGTAGGTGTGGCTAGAGTCAAGCACAATCACTAAAAACTCTACAGAATAAGGCTATGCACTGTTCATAGTAAGAATAGGAGGTTTTGTTGTATAGTACTATCAGGTAAGAAATAACACAGGCTGGCTAAGAAATGTCTTAAGAGAGGCTATAGTCCAGCATGTAATCGACATAAGTTTCCTGAAACTAACAGGCAGTCTATTAAGAAATGGGAGAAATGGGGACTTCCTTGCTGCCAAGCTACTTTACAGCATACCAACTTGCTAGAGAGTACAGTAGATAATGCCTTAAATAAGTATATTGTAAAATGTAAAAACTAAGCCAACATGCTTTGCAGATAAGGTAAGAAAACAGAGCTGTGTGATGAGCGAGTTCCATTGCAACCGTTTAATGCAGCATGCAGGACTTTTAACAGTACGCTGTCAGTATGTTGATGAAAAAGACAAACTTAACCGATAGTTGAATAGAGGAAAAATAATAAAAATTGATACCAAATATGGGGTTTAGCACACAAAAGTTAGATGGAGGTATTTTAGAGAGGACAGAAAGAGAAACTCAAACAATATAAACACAAACTGTTAAGACTACCACATCTGCATTCACTCTAGCACAGTAGTACAAATGCAGTGCTACACAAAATTTAGCTTTAAATCGCTGCTACAGTTAATAAATATACTTAGAAAAACAGTTAATGCAGATGTGTAATCTGGGTGAAAGTGATACATTCCTCTGAACATAGCAGAACACAGTCACAGCTAGACAGCAGGCGCCTGTTGCAATGAGCATTATATAACTACAGCATATTTGAAATGTATGACAAGTAAAAAGTTGTAACTAAAGCAGGGAAAATGGTAAGCAAACAAATGCATTAACTAATGTTTAAAACTCACAGCAAGATAGCTTGGTCCATAGTAAGACAGCTAAAACTACTGTAGATGAACCAGGCATGAAAGTATACAGTGCAGCATTTATAATGAGTTTTAAAACAGAGCAGGCAGCTACTCAACACATCTCAGCAGTAGTTGAATCAGACATAATGTATACAGGGCAGCATTTGCATTAGTGAGTTCCAAAATGCAGAGCAGGCATCTAGTCAACAATTCTAAATAGCTATAATCACAAAATTAGTTGAATCGGGCATAAAGTATACAGTGCAGCATTTACATTAGTGAGTTTTAAAACACAGAACATGCCTGTAGTCAACAAGTCTAAAGTAGCTGTAGTCACTAAAATATCACAAACAAGTAAAAGAACTTACAGAGCAAGCTGAGGGAACGCAGTTAAGGTGTCAGCAGCAAGGAAGAAAACAGTTTGAAAATGGGACCTGGAGTCCCAGTAGGTAATATCACCTCATGCAGAGGTCTAATTGTTGGGATGGGGGTTGAGAGAGTTTACAGCACTCTTATGTAGGTGTGGCTAGAGTCAAGCACAATCACTAAAGACTATCAGAATAAGGCTATGTACTGTTCATAGTAAGAATAAGACATTTTGTTCTGTAGTACTATCAGGTAAGAAATAACTTAAAACAGGCTAGGTAAGAAATATCTTAATACAGGCTAGAGTCCAGCATGTAATAGACATACGTTTTTTGAAATTAACAGGCAGTCTATTAAGAAATGGGAGAAATGGGGTGGGGTTCCTTGCTGCCAAGCTACTTTACGGCATTCCAACTTGCTATTGAGTACAGTAGATAATGCCATAAATAAGCATATTGTAAAATGTAAAAACTAAGCCAACATACTTGGCAGATAAGGAGATACTGCAAGGTAAGAGAACAGAGCTGTGTGATGAGCGAGTTCCGTTGCAACCATTTAATGCAGCATGCAGGACTTTTAACAGTACGCTGTCAGTTGTTTGTCTTTCAGCTTTTTCCCGGTAAAGGGTCGCCACAGCAGAACTCCAGTCCGCTAATGATTAGCAGTAGATTTTTACGAAACGCCAAGGTGCCAGCTTGACGCCCATCCTTCAACGAAGGCACGCCCATTTACGCACGCATGTCTTTCGAATGCAACCCAACCACGTGGAGGACATGCAGACTCCACACAGAAAGCACTCCCAAGCCAAGCCGAGAATCGAACAGGAGAACCTCTTGCTGTGCGGTAACAACGCTTCCGCTGCACCACTGCAGAATCAGTATGGAGATTAAAAAGGCAAACTTGACCGATATTTTGCAGATAAGATATTGCAAGGTAAGAGAACAGAGCTGTGTGATGAGCGAGTTCCGTTGCAACCATTTAATGCAGCATGCAGGACTTTTAACAGTACGCTGTCAGTATGGAGATGAAAAAGACAAACTTGACCGATAGAGAGCAAGCTGAGGGAATGCAGTTAAGGAGTCAGCAGCAAGGAAGAAAACCTTGCTGGTATCTGGTAATAAACCTTACATTACTAATATACTTATTTAATTCAAAGTGACTAATGTATTCTATTTATTCTGACTACTAGACCTATAATAATGCTGCCCGCATTGCTGTTATTTTATGTATTTCTGGGTCCTAATCCTTTCCAAAACACTGCCCACAGTCATGCCCCCCACCTTATGATCTGCTCATGGTCACCTCTTCGGAAAATTCTACTACAATAATTTGACATAATCTCTCCTAGCTTGAATTCATGCTACTGTGGATCCTCTGTTCTGTACTGGCCTGTTAATCTTCCTTCTTCATTATTTTAAAATTGATGGCATGATTTTTCCTGTAACTGAAGTCAGACTTGGAGATAAGTATTTATTTGACTGTGTCATACACACACAAGTCTTGGCAAAGTAAATTTCATCTTCCTGCCTACCATCTTAAAAAAGTTTTGTCTTCTCTGAATATTTGTTGAAAAGGTATTAGGAAAAAGGCCTGTTTACATGGACTAATTTTATTTATTGGTGCCAGTCAATATGATAGAAGTATGACCCCCCCCCCCTGCCTGGGCAATCCCATTGCTTGTTTTGACTGCAGGACTGATTTCTCTCGCTCTCTGATTCAGTACATTTTTGATTAATCATAGCACCCCTTCTTTTCCAGTCTGCTTCATTAGGGCTATCATTCCATTTTCCAGAATTTTCCATTTAGTGGTGGTATGTTTGGCTATGTGTTCCATGGCCTCAGGCTTTTCTGTAACGCTTGCTTTTTCTGTGACCTCTGTCTCACTTGCTGGTTCAGTGAATTAATTTTAACTTGCAAAGAAAGTTTCCTTACCTTGGATTCATTTAGCAACATATTAGATTATCAGTTTTGCTATTTAACATTCTGTCTTCCTTTTTTAATTTTTTTTTTTTTTTTTTTTAGTTTTTAGTTGCTTCTCCCCCTCTGCGTGACAACCATTAAGCCACCCATAATAGGAGTTAAGCCCATTTGTTCCCTATGAGAACTTTCTTGCAGATCTTACAGGATGAGATCCAATACAATTTGGGTATTTGGTACTTTTGTCAGCATGTTTGCAAGGGAAAGTTTTTTTTTTTCTGTAAGGCCCTAACTCTCACATTGAATGCCATGGGCACCTATGTCATAGTAGGGATTTCTTATGCTCCTCTATTAGCTTATACTTTGTGCATCTGACAAGGGCTACCATCATCAGCTAGGCTGATAATTCCCATGTCAGTCCTGGTCTGACCTCCATCTGGATGACTCCATCCCTGCTCTCTGGCAGTGATCAGGTCAGGAGTGGTAGCATAAGCCATGGTCAAGACCCAACCCTTCCCCCAGGATACATATGGCCACTCTCCTCAGCTATGTCATAAGTGCCTGAATCACTATAATCGAACCTGAGTCACATAAATGAGAGACCTTTATCCCGCTACACCAGTGAGGAAGATTAACATTCTTACCGCAGCCACAACTCACAAGGATTTCTTTCTTTTTGTATTTTGTGTCCCAGTTCCTGCTTGTGTTGATTGTGTACTTAAGTCACTGCTATTTCACCTCTGGATTTCTTTGAGCTCCTCACTGATTAGTGCTAGCTTTTGTGCTTTTAGCTTTTGTTTAAAACCTTTTAGTCAAATAGACTAGGCTAATTCCATGTGCAGGACTCTGAGTATTAGTCTTGATTACATTTTTAGCCTCAAAGTTGTGCTTTTTGTGACTAATGCCATATTTATAACATAAACACCACATCAAAACTGAAGACCATGGTAAGAAAAAAGTAAACTAATAAAAATAGTATATACCAGTGCTACCCTAACAAACCTCACTTTTATTGAGCAAGAATATGGAAATGTGTATATACATAAACATTTCAGCCCCTAATAACCATCACCACATTGTTTCTGGTCAAAATACTACATGGGTGTTTTGGCATCCCTGGGTGGTGTTCTATGTAGTGGCATGATCAGACACAGAGGAGCACCCAGAGATGCCAAAACAGGCAGAGATGAACAGCAGTCTCATACAGAAGAATATTTTAATAACTTACAGATTTATAATTACAGTGACATTGTCAAAGTTTGTTCAAGAAGGGTTTTTCTTATGTTCCAGCTAGGTACAGTAACTTGAGAAATGTATTGGTGACCTTTAAACTTTTCACACTTTCACAGTTAAACCTCCATTGTAACATGTGTTAACAAGCTCATAGAGAACCATGGTTATTATATAACTAAGAGTCAGTATCTCTGTTGTGTTACAGCCTTTCTCTTAAGAGTTTCAGTACTGACACATCATTTGACAAAGTAGATTTATACATGCACCTAGAGTTTTAAAGTTCTAAGTACACTAGACACAAAGTCTTTCACTTAGATAAAATGTCTTTATGGCAAACAAAGTGTTATTTCCTTCAATGTAGTACAGAGGATTAATCTAATCTTTCATTCTGTACTCCTGGGTTTTATTCCCTCAGTCTATGCTTGCCTCCATTGTGACTCTGAGCAAGCCACTTAACCAGACAATGGTTTCATGTCGCCCTTGAAAACAGGTACTCGTGTTTGGTTGGTTTATAATAAAATAAAATAATAATAGTCTTCCAGGTTTATCAAAATGTCTTAAAACTCAGAGTATTCACATTATTAAAGAGATTTATATTGCTGTTTTCTTAGGGAACCAAAAAATAAGAGTTTAAGCATGTGACAAGCAAAGAAGAGAATAAATAGAAACAGCACACAGTCAGGCATTCTTACTTTCCTTTAACTGTTTGTGAGGAAAAGTAAACAGTCTCTTCTGTTTTATCTGATATATAGATATAGTTTCTGTATCATTTGATTGAAAGTACATTTGACTGAAAGAAAAACAATAGCCACAAATGGCTTAAAGGCTGTTTCATTGAAAAATGTACACAACATAGACATCTTAAAAAGCCTTTTCTGCTGCACCCCCAGTACTCCACAGCCACATACCCATGGAGAAAGGAAAAAAGATTCCCACATAGTAAATTAGGGCTGTCACACAAACTCAAGCATCTACTGATATGGGGGTACAACATGATGATGGCCTTACCCATTTGACCCTGCCTAGGAATCCACCTTGAACTCATCAGCTCATGGTGAGAATCGGGTGTTTAGTGTCAGGATAGTTTCTAGTCCTGCTGGATGATCAACGTACTTCTCCAGATGAAGCACTCCTCTCTCAGCACTGCTGCGTCTACCCTCTGAGATGAAGAATGCCTCCACATGCTGAATTCCATTCATCATGCCCATGGCAGCACAGACTCAATATACTCACATTCCATAGGGTACATACTCAGTGCTCCTACAAGGTGTCACTCTTGGCGAGCCAGAGGTGCCTCCCCTCCCCACAGGATAGGGGACACAGCAGAGTGCACTTACTCCAGCCGTCCCTCACAAGCTGCTTCATCCCCAAACCACTATTCAAAGTCAGACTGCCTGTGATGTTTTCAGGGGTTTATCCTGCTGTGCAATGGAGCTGACATACTAAACTGGGCACGAACCAAATTACATTGCCAAAACCTATGTTGCCTAAAGAATTACCTGCTAAGAGATAGATAGATAGATAGATAGATAGATAGATAGATAGATAGATAGATAGATAGATGTGACAAATAATACATGAAAAGCCCTTACTATTTTCCAAGAAGAATAAAATATTGCCCTTGTAATAAATAAAAATATCAGAAAATGTCAGTTAACTAGCTTTAGCAGTGCCTTGTTAAATGTTTCTTTATTGTTTAAGTTTATAGATTTTAACCAGGTAAGCTCACTTGTCACAAGTGTCCCTTTTCAGGGGTGACCCAGGGGTTCTGTCTGGTCAAGTGTCTTGCACAGAGTAACACAAGAGACAAAGGAATATGGAAGGAATCAAACCCTGTGTCCTTTACAATAAAAAGAAGCTAATTAACAGTATAGAACTGTAAACTCTGCATTAGCTGTTAGACATCTCATTACTTGTTTGTACTGTTGTAATACCCTGCATTACTTTTTTATATGCTTTGCATTTCTTCTCATAAAGATGCGACCTTTGCTAGTGTAACAATTTTACTTTTTTGAAGGACTGGATGGGAAATGCAGCTTGTATTGTTTGAGTGGGAAAATATAATTACTGTACAGCAGCTATGTAGGAAGGTAGAAGTACTCAGGTCTGCAGTACAGAAAGTGGATGTTTCTGCGGTCTGCATTGAAGCAGAAGGTCTCTACATGGGAATAGTAATGCATGTCTCTGCAAAGATTACAGATAGTAGAATATATTTCTGGGAAAAATGTTTTTTACTTGAAGAAAAATCCTGGCATCAGTGTCTTAAGGAGGGAAATTTCATGTATCCACTTTGAGAGGCATTCAACAGTCACCTAGTTTAAAAAATATATGAGAGCCCTGCAGTAGTAGGGAAAATTTTGCAGGTGTCCAAGAAGGAAGTCATTTAGGGCCCGCTAATTGTAATTCAGTGGGGTCCAAAGGAACAACAGCTACAAAACTGAAATACACAAAGGTAGAGTATTCTTGC